>NW_024070196.1:564110-636640 GCF_014754425.2 Oryx dammah
TGTGTGTGTGGGCACAGAGAGTGTGTGTGTGTGTGTAGGCACAGAGAATGTGTGTGTAGGCACAGAGTGTGTGTGTGTAGGCACAGAGTGTATGTGTGTAGCCACAGTGGCTGGAGACAAGGTGGGAAACAACATAAAATACTTCCTCAGACTTGTTAAAGAAAATTGACTTTATCCTGGTGATAAAGAACATCTGAAGAGTTCTTAGCAGTAGGAGAATGCCATAACACCTACCCTGTAGACAGGTCATCGGAGAAGGCAATGGCAAGCCACTCCAGTACTCTCTCCTGGAAAATCCCATAGGCGGAGGAGCCTGGTTGCACTCCATGGGGTTGCAGAGTCAGACACGACTGAGCGACTTCACTTTCACTTTTCACTTTCATACATTGGAGAAGGAAATGGCAACCCACTCCAGTGTTCTTGCCTGGAGAATCCCAGGGACGGGGGAGCCTGGTGGGCTGCCATCTATGGGGTCGCACAGAGTCGGACACGACTGAAGCAACTTAGCAGCAGACATGTCATGGATACTGTTCTGGTTTTCTATTACTACATAACAACCTCACCAACCATTTTCTTAGGCTCACAGTCTGTGAACAGAATTCATCCAGGGCACATGGGGACAGTTTGTCTTTGCTCTTCAGGGCCTGGGGCTTCAGCTGGGTTGGCTTGACAGGTGGCATGGTTCTAACTGGAGCCACATACCTGAGGTTTCAGTCCCTTTGCACATGGCATCTTGTGTGTCTGGAACACCCAGGATAGTTCCTTCACTCACTTGTCTGGCTCTTGGGCCAATTGTTGGCTGGTATTATCCCACCCACTTATTCTTTGTAACTGGCTTGGGTTTCTCATGGCATCTCACCACCAGCATCTGGCTTCCCATTACAGGAGCATTTCAAGACATCAGAACAAATATGACTCCATAATACTGCCTCCACAACCTTCCCTGTTGGTTTCTCAGGGCCAACTTAGATTCCTGTGTGTGAGGTTACTATATAAGGTGTGGATACTAGAGAAATGGTTTTACTAGGGACCATTTTTAGAGACTAGCTCTAAAATGGTGACATGCATAATAGATCAGAAGTTGGGTGAGGATCAGATGGGAGGATGCTGAAGTTACCAGTGGGCAGTAAGATCTGGTTGGTGTAGGATGGTAGAGAGGTGGAGAAGAGAGAGCAGAACCAAGAAATAGCAGATAAAATTGGCAGGACCCTCTTAATCTCTAGCATCTGGCACATAAAGGTACTTGTGGACTGAATGAATTGAAGAGGCATGTTAATTGTAGTGTAGATTATCTTTAGTGTCTTGCTCTGTACTTGCAGTACAGTAACCTAATTTTTGCTCCCCAGTTATTCATTTGCTGCTGCTGCTGCTGCTGCTGCTAAGTCGCCTCAGTCGTGTCCGACTCTGTGTGACCCCATAGACGGCAGCCCACCAGGCTCCCCTGTCCCTGGGATTCTCCAGGCAAGAACACTGGAGTGGATTGCCATTTCCTCCTCCAGTGCATGAAGGTGAAAAATAAAAGTAAAGTCGCTCAGTCGTGTCCGACTCCTAGCGACCCCATGGACTGCAGCCTACCAGGCTCCTCCATCCATGGGATTTCCCAGGCAAGAGTACTGGAGTAGGGTGCCATTGCCTTCTCTGAGTTATTCATTTACATATCATCAAACATTTTCTATAACCCTTTAAAGATTATTGGCTTATATTCTCATCAATCTGGAAGGAAATTATGCGGTTAAACACCATCTTCTTAATAGCTCATTAACTTTCTCATAGGTATATGTTTAATGTCCTTATTATTTAGATTTTTAAGATTTTAAATATCACATTTAATACATTCTAGTATTGTGATGAAAGAAAATTAATCTGTTCTGCAGATTATTTAGAAGTATGTGGTCCAGCATTTTGCAAACCCAGAATAAAAGCCAAAAATGCTAAGAGTAGATGATTATTATTCCAGGTATCACTTTGCTTCATTATTTTGGGTGCTTTATTCAAAAGGGACTTTAGATTTTAATCTAGTAGAACCAAGTTCAGTTTGGAAAGGTTGTCAACAGTGAATTAGATCATGTATCTTCAAATTATCACCTCTGTCACTGAAGTTCAAGAAGATTAGATAATGTACTTGGTGAAATACATAGTAAATACCCAGCGAAAAGTACTCACTAAATATGTAAAAGTACTAAACATACTTATTAAAGTACATATTTAATTAAAAGTAGATCTACCATATGATCCAGCTGTCCCACTTCTGAGTGTATATCCAAAGGAAATGAAAACAGTCTTGGAATATCTACATTCTCCTTTGCCTGTAGCATTTTTTACTATAACCAAGACGTGGAAACAACTTGAATGTCCATCAGTGGCTGCGTGGATAGAGTGGTGCTAGAGTGAAAAAGCTGGCTTAAAACTCAGCATTCATAAAACTAAAATCATGGCATCCATTCCCATCATTTCATGGGAAACAGATGGGGAAGAAGAGGAAACAGTGACATTTCATTTTCTTGGGCTCCAAAATCACTGCAGACAGTGACTGCAAACATGAAATTAAAAGATGCTTGCTCCTTGGAAGGAAAGCTATGATAAACCTAGACAGCGTATTAAAAAGCAGAGACATTACTTTGTGGACAAAGGTCCATCTAGACAAGGCTGTGGTTTTTCCGGTAGTCATGTATGGATGTGAGAGTTGGACCATAAGGAAAGCTGAGCACCAAGAAAGTGATACTTTCTAATTGTGGTGTTGGAGAAGATTTGAGAGTCCCTTGGAGCGCAAGGAGATCAAACCATTCAATCCTAAAGGAAATCAACCCTGAATATTCCATTGGAAGGACTGATGCTGAAGCACCAGTATTTTGGCCATCCACCTGATGTGAAGAGCCAGCTCCTTGGAAAAGATCCTGATACTGGGAAAGATTGAAGGCAGTAGAAGAAGAGGATGACAGAGAATGAGATGGTTGGATGGCATCACCAACTCAATGGACATGAGTTTGAGCAAAGTTTAACAGGTTCCACACTGAACTTCTTCCTCTAGACTGGCCCCTGCAGCTTACACTTGGGGAGATGGCAAAGGACGTGCTGCAGTCCATGGGTTCACAAAGAGTTGGACACAACTGAGTAACTGAACAACAGCAGCATAGTCATGATTTGAAAAACTTCAACCATGGATAAAACTTGGATGTCTTAGCATGAGTGTTATATAAAATGTAATCTCCTTGTATTTTATTCAGATACCTTGGTACATAACTCATTACTTTTCTTTCCCTCATATTCTCTGCAAGGTATTTGAAGCAGTAATAGCTTGGGTGAATCATGACAAGGATGTGAGGCAAGAATTTATGGCTCGGCTGATGGAACATGTACGGTTACCTTTGCTTCCTCGGGAATATTTAGTTCAGGTAAAAGTATTTGCAGAACACATACGTATGCACTAGTACCATGTCAGTGGGGCAACAGTGTGTAGATTCTCATTACAGAGTGGTAACCGGGCATAGGGCAATAAATATACCTCATGTCCTCGGCAACTGCTACCTCTTGGGCTACTTCCCAGTCTTAAAGTTTGCTTCTCCCCAGTGTCTGATTTGCATAAGCAAGTACTGGAGCTTATGGAAGCATTGTTTATGGTGATATAAGTACATGCAGAAACCACATCTGTAGTTCTGTGTCATTTCTGCATCTCTTTTGCCTGCCTTCTGTTAGCCTTCTCTAATTAGTGAATGGAAAGGAATAGAATGGAATTCTAAGCTGAAGAAAACCGGGTTATTTGAAACAAATAGCAATAAATGGATTTTTAGTAGTCTCTGAACAATTTTAAGTTTACTGTTTTATTATTAGCATTCCTTTATACTAGGATCATTTCAACATTTTAATTTTTTTATTTTTTTTCCCAGTTATTAAGCTACTTATTTTTTTTTTTTTTGCTCTTTATTTATTTATTTATTTATTTTTACTTTGCAATACTGTATTGGTTTTGCCATACATTGACATGAATCTGCCACAGGTGTACATGAGTTCCCAATCCTGAACCTCCCTCCCACCACCCTCCCCATATCATCTCTCTGGGTCATCCCAGTGCACCAGCCCCAAGCATCCTGTCTCCTGTATCGAACCTAGACTGGTGATTCGTTTCTTACATGATAGTATGTATGTTTCAATGCCATTCTCCCAAATCATCCCACCCTCTCCCTCTCCCTCAGAGTCCAAAAGTCTGTTCTATACGTCTGTGTCTCTTTTGCCATCTCGCATACAGGGTTATCATTACCATCTTTCTAAATTCCATATGTATGTGTTAGTATACTGTATTCGTGTTTTTCTTTCTGGCTTACTTCACTCTGTATAATTGGCTCCAGTTTCATCCACCTCATTAGAACATTTTAATTTATAATTGAAGCCTACCAGTGAAACTTTTTTTTTTAATTATTTGTTTTTAACTGGAGGATAATTGCTTTACAGTGTTGTATTGGTTTCTGCCATTTATCAATATGAAGAAACATTTCTTTATTCCCATTAGATCTGAACATTTTAGAATTGTTTGAAGCTTGTTTACTTGTTGTCGTATATCACTTGTACTCTGCCTTTAAGAAAATGAACAGGAAAAAAAAAAAAAGAAACCTATCCTGCATTTGAGGATAGGGATAGGAGGGACAAGATTCATTTGTGGTATAGGCACATTGTTATAAAGTATTTTGAATCCCTTTACTGGAGATTTTTTTTCAAGGTTTAAAAGATTGTCTTTATAATATTACCTCCCCTGCTTAAAGGACTCATTATCTCAATTATCTAATTTTTCTTACTGTGTGGCTTAAACTATTTCTTAATTTGGCTTAAAGATAACAAATAGATGAACATAGTACTACTAAAGATTATTCTGTAACAGACATTGAAGTATATGATTTTCATTGCAGTTCTTTATTATTTATATGTTTTTCTCTGCAGACCAGATAGTCAAGCATTTTTTTTAGTGATATTTATAAACTTGCCTCTGTAACTTTTAGATCGAACCAGAAGATAGTTATTCTTTTTTCTTCTTCTTTACTTGTTTCTTTGTCATTTTCATATGAATTAGCTATCCCCTCATAGGGTGAGTCTGATTTCTTCTTTCAGAGGGTTGAGGAAGAAGCACTGGTGAAGAACAGCAGTGCTTGCAAAGATTACCTCATTGAAGCTATGAAGTACCATCTGCTACCAACAGAGCAGCGTATATTAATGAAGAGTGTCCGGACCCGACTGAGGACACCCATGAACCTTCCCAAAGTAGGATCTGCTGTTCATACCTGTTACTACCTCATCTGAAAGGCCCATAATGAGGCTCTTAATTTATTTTACTCATCTGAATTTCCATGTACCCAGGAATTCATTGTAGTATATGTAATTCAACTTCTTTTTTGATTTTGTCTGTGGAGGGTGGGCATTGTTTGACTCATTTAATCTTTATAAACCACATGATATTGCTCTTCTGGAATAGAGGCAACTGGTATTTATCCCTTCTGAGTTTCTTCAGCTCTAGCTAACAGCAGAGAGGATAATCAGAATATGTAGATCTAAAGATTTCTTTGTAAGCTACATGTTTGTGTGATAAGTGAAAACTGAGTAGTTTCACAGAATTGCTTACAACTAAGGATGCTAGCTTGTTCCTTTTGTTGCCTCCTATTGTCTGTTGTGTACAAATAGTGCACAGTTTGATGGTTCACTCACACATCATACATAGCCATTTCAGTGTAGACTTCCCAGATGTCTTCCCAGATCTCCAGTGTTCCTAAATTTCCTGTGTGAAAGTTTGTATTCTATCTTTATCTTTTTAGTTGAAGCCATTCATTTCTTACTGATTAAATTTTCTTTACAAATAACCCCTCATTTCTGTCTTTCTGTTTGCAGTTTCTTCTGCTCTGTGTGCATCTTTATAGTACTAGGAGGCCAGCACTTTAAGCACCATTTTGTGTATGGTCTGATCAGAATGATCCATACATAATACAATACTTTTATTTATGTATTGATTTCTAGCTCTCGTGTGTTTGGGGGCAATGATGGATTAAGAAATAAGAATTAATCTGTTATCTATTGTTTTCTTACATCATCTTTAGTTATTTTTATATTTCCATTAAATTATATCTTTTATATTCTTTCACTTTAATACTTTTATTTAGTATTTCTTCAAAGTTTTTTTTTTGAGTCTACATTTTAATTGCTTCAAATCCATATTAGTAGTCTTTTTCTGTTTTGCCCAGTGTTGAGTTCTCAATTTAGAACTGACTATATTTTGCCAGTGTGCTACTCCCTCCATTTTTTCTAAATTATTAGTAAATATTTTAATTTAAAATGGACTTCCCGGTGATTCCTCATTAGAAATACCTACTTACCAATATAGTCCATTTATAGGAAGTGTCAGTCCACATTATTGTGTTTATTATCTAAACCAAAAACAAGTAATTTGGCAAATAGCATCTGATGAGATCTAGGATCATATAGATTCAAATTTAGCATGATTTTTTTTTAATGTCCCTCTGTGTGTTACTCATCATTTCATAGGCTCCTAGAAATTTGAATGCTTTCCTCAAAATATTCTAAAGTTTTAGTGAAAATTATTATCACTTAGAAGATATTTGCAAGGCACTCACTTCCTACCCTATTTTGAAAATTGGTATTTGCCGTTTTTAAATTTTCTGATCTCTCCTCAGTTCTCCAAGATTTTTCAAAAATAATTGTAAGTGGCTCAGTAAGTACATTAGCTAGTTCCCTTAATACCTTAGTATGCATGCCATCTGGGTCTGCTGATTTTATAAGTGTTTACATTTTCCAAATACCTTTTACCTCCTTTTATAAGAAGTCATCTCTATTAAGTCTTCATTACTTCATATCTGTCCATATTGTTTGGTGTCAGTTTTTGTTCTTACCAAAAAATACAGATTTATAAAAGCCATCTATAGCCTTAGCTCATTTGAATTATTATTTCTTTTATGCTGGTCTTTTTAACTTCCTTCTAAAAGGTTTGTCTTATCTTTAATACTTTTTAAACATTTCATATTTTTAAAAGGTCTCTTCTTAACCTGTATATTTCCTTAGCTGACATCTTTAGCTTTGCTGTCTTTAGCTATGCCTTAACCTTTAGAGTGAAAACTAATTCTCTTCTAATTTCTGTAATAAGCATGCTACTTTTAAAAACATTCTAAAGAGTTCTTGGTGAAATCCTGTCAATTATTTTCTCTTTTGTGATCATCTGTTCGACACTGTCTCTAGGCTCTTCTCTGCCAATGGGTTTGGATGGCCCTCCCGACTGTATTAAACTTTGGATTTCTCAGTTCTTTAGCTTTGATTTAATGGTGGGTATGCTGATCCGTGAAGGTTCTATTCTGCTCTCTCAGGGTAACTGGAGAGTAGGGCGGCAGACCTGACAGGTAGCAGGGAGATATACTGCTGCTAGTTTTGTATTTGCATAGTCTCTCCTGAAAGTTTATTTATCTGCACATATTTTTGAAAAGTGCTTCTACTGGATACTTTTACAGTAGCACTGTTTGTCATTTTAGAGGGGCTATATTCAAGGTTAATTCTAACTAGATAGTTAAGAATGAGACAACATGATTATCAGTAATGATGCATTTTATTATGATCACAATAAGACACATCAGACAAAATGTGGTGGCAGTCCTGGAATAATAGATAATATTTCTACCATGACAGTGACTTATTAGTCTCTGATTCTGTGGACTCATACTTATTTGCATAAGATAAATCTTTTTATAGCTCAGATATTAGTTTTGTATCTTCAGTAAACCATCTTGGGATTGTGTAAGGCACTCTTGGATTTGGACAGTATAATGAAAAACTGTGTATGTTTTGCTACTATATGTTATTGTTTAGTTCAGTCTCTCAGTTGTGTCCGATTCTTTGTTACTCCATGGACTGCAGCATGCCAGGCCTCCCTGTCCATCACCAACTACCAGAGTTTACTCAAGCTCATGTCCATTGAGTCGGTGATGCCATCTAACCATCTCATCCTCTGTTGTCCCCTTCTCCTCCCACCTTCAATCTTTCCCAGCCTCAGGGTCTTTTCAAATAAGTCAGTTCTTCGCATCAGGTGGCCAAAGTATTGGAGTTTTAGCTTCAGCATCAGTCCTTCCAGGGAATATTCAGGACTGATTTCCTTTAGGATGGACTGGTTGGATCTCCTTGTAGTCCAAGTGATTCTCAAGAGTTTTGTCCAACACCACATTTCAAAAGCATCAATTCTTCGGTACTCAGATGTCTTCATAGTCCAACTCTCACATCCATATATCACCACTGGAAAAACCATAGCCTTTACAAGACAGACCTTTGTTGGCAAAGTAATGTCTCTGCTTCTTAATATGCTGTCAAGGTTGGTCATAACTTTTCTTCCAAGGAGCAAGCGTCTTTTAATTTTATGGCTGCAGTCAGTATCTGCAATAATTTTGGAGCCCCCCAAAATAAGTCTGTCACTGTTTCCACTGTTTGTCAGTAGTTGTGTTGTGCAGGCTTAGTTGTTTCTCAGCATGTGGGACTTTAGTTCCCTGACAGGGATCAAACCCACATCCCCTGGATTGCAATGAAGATTCTTAACCACTGAACCACCAGGGTTAACAATAACCATTGGACCACCAGAGTTAACAATAACACCACATGTTATCGTTAGCTTCTTTTTTTATTTGGAATCTGTATTTTTGTAAATGCTATCATATTATTTCTGTCTGTTTTTCTTTATTTTACCCAGGATATCTAAATTTGATATTTCAGGAGGCAATTTAAACTAAACTAATATTTAATAGGTGAAGAAAATGAAAGAACAAAGTTTAATTGATCTACATTTTAAGATGCTCACTTGATTTTGTGTAACTAACTCCCTACTTCTTACCTTCCTTAAATATGTCATATTTAACTTTTCCATACACATGTCTTCATAGTTTTCTATTCCTTTATATTAGCATAATAAGTATGGTGTTTCTCATGTAAAACCAGCTGTCCTTTACAGTTGGGATGTCAGAATCATGACACACTTTTGATGGTAGTAGCACTGTCTCTTGATCTCATACAAATATCCCTGCTCTCGTCTTCCCATTATGCATTCTTCCTTTCCTGGTTATCTCTGATTTTCGGAGTTCCAAATCCTCAGCCCATTTTACTTCTCTTGGGTGAGTAAAGGACAGATATTACTACCTTTCTCTGTAATCAGTAGCACATTTTCCCTTCCCATTTTGACCTACAAGAAGTGAACTGTTGCATGGAAATCATAAGATTCATAGTTGCAAATCATGAAATCTATTCAACTATTTTGTTTCTCAAGGATTTTTTGAAAAGTATTCCCTTTAGAGATTTTTTTTTTAACTGTAACCAAGCCTCTTCTAACTATTGTGTAACTGCTGGGCAGAGTTTAAAAGTTTAAGCACAGATAGATCTTCTATAGATCCCTACATACAGGATTGATCTTCCTGTCTGTTGCACCTCTGTGATTTCACAACTTTTTCCCCTCCCTTTTTTTTCTTTAGGAATAGTAAGAAAGGGTAATGCAGATTTTCTTTGTTAATTTTGCCTTTTATTTATTTGCATTCAACACTAGGGGAATGACAGGTCTAAAAAACTTATATAATTGTGCTGTATCTGATCTTCTTTTTAAGACCTTTAAAATTCTTTCTCCTTTCCTGTAAATTACTAGAATAAGCTTCTTTTTGGAAATAGGACTTACTTTGATTTCTGTGTACCCATCTTTCTATAGTTTTAAGTACAAGTAGGTCATTGCTCAGTCAAGGTACAAACTTCCCCTTTTTGTGTCTATGAATCATTCCATCTTCTGTTTGAGTTTTTGTTTCTTTTGAACATTCTTTTTCCTGTGGTTATCTAACTTTTCGCTTGAAAAGTCCCTGCCGTTCTACTTGTGACATCATTAACTTTTACATTCTTCTGAATTGACAGCTATCCCAAAGTGTGCTCATTTATATTCATTAAAAGACAAACACATTGATTGCTAAATCCCATCTATCTAAAGGTTCTCCCCGCTCCAGGAAGCTTTCACTAAATTATGGCTACATTTCATTTTCTGATCAGGAATAGCAGTTAATGTCTATAATCATATATAATTGTATATTATTCTTGAACTACTTTAGAATCTTGTCTCCCTAGTGAAATCTATAAGCTCTTAGGGATAGAGACCATGTCTTATATTTCTTCTATAGAACACCTTAGCACAGTTCTGATTAAACACAGATGATAGACACTTAATAAATAGTTGGTGAATTGAGTTGACCTCACTTATTCTCTGCTCATTCATTTGTTATGATTTCTAGTATCTCCATTATCTGGCCTCTTGTTTGTTTTATTTGTGGGACATCCATGGAGATCTCTTTACTTGATATCTAGGAATCTGTACTCTCTCGTGAACTTAAATTTAATTAGTGCTCCTTTTTCAGTAGTGTTTTTTTTTTCTTCTTCTTCCATCTTTCTTTTAATACCATACTGTCCTCTTCACCACATCTACCCACTAACATAAATTTCATTTTGTCTGCTCTCCTAGGTTGTGGAGATCTAATCCCTGGTCATTACAAAGCTGGGATCTAGTTTATAGCAAGCCCTATGACATACTGCAGCCTTGCCAGTGCTGATTGCCTGCTGTTTTTGGCTTAAATACTGCTTCTGCTTGAAGGATCAGAAACTTATTTTAGTTTCTGATATCCTTATTTTTGACTAAATGTGCTAGAAAATAGAATTGTAGTTCTAACATATGTGTGCCCCCTTGGTGATGTTTATTAAATGTTTATTAGGTGGTTGTTTTCCCCCAGCTCACCCTGCCATCTTCATCCTGATACTCTCCATGTCATTGTCTTTGTATCAGTAAGACATTTTAATTCCCTGAGTATGCAGTAGTTGTTTGTTCAAGTGCTTATACTTCTGCCCTTCCAGTTAATGGTGGTGGTTGGGGGCCAAGCACCAAAGGCTATTCGAAGTGTGGAATGCTATGACTTCAAAGAAGAGCGATGGCACCAAGTAGCAGAATTGCCTTCTAGGAGATGTAGAGCAGGTAAGCATGATGCATTGTGATCATTTCCCTATTGCTGGGTCATTGGGAGTTTCCTCTCAGGTCTTATCTTACTAACTAGAAGAATCTATTGGAAAAACTTTGATTAAAATAGCTATGTGATTAAACAGTGATTCAGGAGCCTCATACAACTCACAAGACATTGGTGGAGTTAGCAGCTTCTTTCTTTAATTTACATATTTTTCTGATTCTAATGTAAGGTGGAGTAGATAGCAATTTGCTGGATATTTTCCTAGTTACCTTTGTTGAAGTACTGAGAAGCAATTCTTTAGCTTGGGACACTTATTGCTAAGAAACTCCTAACTTAAGCTATAATCCACAGTTGCTTTCTTCCAAGCATCTGCTTTTCAAGCATTTGTTGAAATGGACCTTAATTTAGCCAAAACTGCAATCAGAAAAAGACGTTTGCAATTTCTAAGAATTCTTTCTGAGACTCAAACCTGGATATGTAAATTCATGTCTCCCAGAGCAAAATGAGTTGTAAGCATAACAGAACATTTCTATTGTGGTAGTCCTTTAACAGTACATCCTGGAGCTTGTTATATAAGAGCATAGATTTAACTCATTCCTTTATAGCTGTCTAGTATGTTGGAGAGGGGGTTCTGGATGTAGTATAATTTTTACTAGATTTTAATTGAACATTAAAATTGTTTTTAATCTTTCTTTATGAACAGTGCTGCAATTCCTTATACATATATCATTATGTATGTATGCTAATAGATTTTAGTTGGATAAAACTCTAGAAATGGAATAATTATTAAAAGGATCTCTTAAGATATACTAATTATTACTTCCACTAACAGTAAATATGAAGGTACTAATTTCCCTACATACCCTATGAAAGTGAAAGTCCTCAGACCTGTCCAGCTCTTTGCAACCCCATGGAATTCTCCAGGCTGCCCAACCCAGGGATTGAACCCAGGTCTCCCGCATTGCAGGCAGATTCTTTACCAGCTGAGCCACAAGGGAAGCCCAAGAATTCTAGAGTGGGTAGCCTATCCCTTCTCCAGGGGATCTTCCCAACCCACAAATCAAAATGGGGTCTCCTGCATTGCAGGTGGATTCTTTACTAACTGAGCTATCAGGGGAACCCCGTAACACCCTATAATTAAATGTTTGAGTTTTGCAAGCTGGTAGGTGAAAAATTCTTTCATATCTAGTTTGCACTTCTATTTTGAGGAAAGTTAAACTTCTTTCTAAGTGGTCAGTTCATGGTTTCATGATTTTTGCCATTGTTTTATTATTGATTTGATATGTTAAGGAGAATAGCCCTTTTTTCCTGTCAGTTGTGGTGTGAATATCTATTTGTATTAATCTTTTGACTTTATTTGCATTATTTTTGTGTTATTTTTGCCATGTAACACTATTACTTTCTGTGTGTTCCTGTACCATCAGAATTTTGTCCTTGTACTTACGGATTTCTTTCTTGTATAGAAAAGCCTTACTCAAAAATTATTTGTGTGTATAATTCATAGTATTAATATCTTATATAGCTGTGATAGTTCTCAAAACTTAAGAAATCAGTATTGGTATATTACTATTACCTAAGCTACAGGCTTACTGTATTTTACAGTTTTTTCTGTTAATGTTCCTATTCTGTTTCAAGACCTCACATTGCATGCATGCATGTATTTATAATTGAAGTAAATATAGTTGATTTACAATATTGTGTTAGTTTCAGGTATACAGCAAAATAATTCACTTATATTTATCTTAAGACTATTTTCCATTATGCATTATTGCAAGATATTGAATATAGTTCTCTGTGCTATACAGTAAATCCTTGTTGCTTATCTACCTTATGTGTAGTAGTATGTATGTGTTAATCCCACACTTCTAATTTATCCCTTTCCCCGTTTCCCCTTTGATAGCCATAAGTTTGTTTTCTGTGTCTGTGAGTCTGTTTTGTATGTAGATTTGTTTGTATCATGTTTTAGACTCCACATATGTGATGTCATATAGTATTTGTCTTATGACTTACCTCTGTATGATATTCTCTGTGTTCATCCATGTTGCTGCAAATGGTAGTATTTCGTTCTTTGTTATGACAGAGTAATATTCCGCTGTATATGTGACACATACTAAACCAGTCATCTGTTGGTGGACACTTGGTTTGTTTCCATGTCTTTGCTATTATAAATAGTGCTACTCTAAACATTGAGGTGCACGTATCTTTACAAATCACAATTTTCATCTTTTCAGATATATGCCCAGGAGGGGGATTGCTGGATCATATTGTAGTTTGCATTTTTAGCTTTTTAAAGAAAACTCCATACCATTTTCCACAGTGGCTACACCAATTTACATTCCCACCAATAGTGTAGGAAGGTTCCCTTTTCTTCACATCCTTCTCAGCATTTATCATTTGTAGATTTTTTGATGAAGCCATCTGACCACTGTGACGTAATACTTCACTGTGGTTTTGATTTGCACATCTCATAATCTCAGATGTTGAACATCTTTTCATGTGCCTGTTTGGACATCTATTTATCTTCTTTGGAGAAATGTCTGTTTAGGTCTTCTGCCCATTTTCTGATTGGGTTGATTTTTTTTCTCTTTGTATTGACTTGTGTGAGTGGTTTGTATATTTGGGATATTAACCCCTTGTCAGTTGCATCATTTGGAAATGTTTTCTCCCATTCCATAGGTTGCCTTTTCATTTTGTTGATGGTTTGCTTTGCTGTGATTGTGTTTGTGATGGTTTCCTTTGATTCCTTAAAAATCAAAATTTTTAAGTTTTAGCCACCTCATGCAGAGTTGACTCATTGGAAAAGACCCTGATACTGGGAGGGATTGGAGGCAGAAGGAGAAGGGCACGACAGAGAATGAGATGGCTGGATGGCATCACTGACTCGATGGACATGAGGTTGAGTGAACTCCGGGAGTTGGTGATGGACAGGGAGGCCTGGCATGCTGCAATTCATGGGGTCGCAAAGAGTCGGACACGACTGAGCTACTGAACTGAACTGAACTGAGGTCCTGTTGTTGATATTTGCTCTTATTTCTTTTGCCTTGGGAGACTGCTCTAAGAAAATATTGCTGTGATTTATTTCCAAGAATGTTTTGCCTGGTTTTTCTTCCAGGCATAGCATGTCTTACATTTTGGTTTTTAAACCATTTGTGTTTATTTTTGTAGGTGGTATGAGGGAGTATTCTAATTTCATTGATTTACATGCAACTGTTTAGCTTTCCCAACACTACTTGTTGAAGAGACTCTCTCTTTACTATTTCTTAGTCTTGTCTCCTTTGTTGGATTAATTGACCGTAGGTATGTGGCTTTATTTCTGGGCTCTCTGTTCTCTTCCATTGAAATATATGTCTGTTTTTGTACCATTACCATAGTGTTTTGTTTACTGTAGCTTTGTAGTTTTGTGTGACGTCTAGAAGAGTTATGCCTCCAGCTTTATTCTTTTTCCTCAGTATTTCTTTGGCATTTCTGGGTCATTTATGGTTCCATATAAGTTTTAGTATTGTTTGTTCTTGTTCTCTGAAAACTGTACCGAGTATTACAGATTGCATTTAATGTGTAAATTGTATGGTCATTTTAGCAATATTATTTTTGTAAGAGCAAGAGATTTCTTTCCAATTCTGAATCATCTCCAGTTTCCTTCATTGTTGTTTTTATACTTTTCAGCATATAGATCTTCTACCTCCTCGGTTACACTTATTCCTAGGTTGTTGGAATTTCAAATGGAACTTATCTTTTAAACTTTCTTTTTCTGATATTTCATTGTTTATGTAAAGGAATGCAACAGATTTCTGTGTATTAATCTTGTATCCTGCCATGTTGTTGAGTTTATTTAATAGTTCTAATAGTTGTTTGTGGAATCTTAAGGGTTCTTTATAGAGAATGTTACATCATGTGCAAATAATGACAGTTCTTATTTTTTCTCTTCCTATTTGGATACATTTTATTTCTTGTCAGACTGATAAGACTAGGACTTCCAATACAGTATTGAGCAGAAGCGGTAAAAGTGGGCATCCTTGTCTTCTTCCGCGGTAAAAGTGGGCATCCTTGTCTTCTTCCTGAATTTAGCAGGAAGTTTTCCAGCTTTTCACTGTTGAGTATTATGTTTGCTATGGATTTGTTATAAAGGACTTTTATTATGTTGAGATATGTTCCCTTTATACCCACGTTAATGAGATTTTTTGTCGTGAGTAGATGTTGAATTTTATTAAATACTTTTTCTGTGTTTATTGACATGATCATCTATTTTTTTTTTGTTTGTTTTGTTAAATGGTATATCATATTGATTGATTTACTTATCTTAAACCATCCTTTTTAACCTGGAATGAATGCAGCATCAATATGATCCTTTCTCTGTATTGCTGGATTTGGTTTGCTAATATTCTGTTGAATAATTTTGCATCAATATTCTTCAGAGATATTGGCCTGTAATTTTCTCTTTTTTGTAGTATTTTTGTCTAGTTTTGGTATCAGGATAATGGTGCCCTCATAGGATAACTTTGGAAGTATTCCTCTCTTTGGAATAGTTTGAGGAACATAGATAAGCTGTATGGTCCTGGACTTTTGCTTGCAGGGAGTTTTTTTTATTACAGATTCTATTATTATCTGTTCCTTCAGTTTTGGCTGAGCTTTTCAGGTGGCTTAATGGTAAAGAATCTGCCTGTAATGCAGGAGACGTGGGTTCAGTCCTTGTATTGGGAAGATCCCCTGGAGAAGGAAATGGCAGCCCACTCCAGTATTCTTGCTTGGGAAATCTCATGGACAGAGGAACCTGGTGGGCTACATATAGTCCATGGGATCACCAGAGTTGGACATGACTAACCGACTAAACAGCAACAAGTCTCTTGAAACTTTTTCATTTTTTCTAGGCTGTCCAGTTTGTCATTATGTAAGTGTTCACAGTATTCTAATGATTTTATTTTTTTGTATTTCTGTGGTGGTTATTTCTCTTCTTTTACTTCTTCATTTGTTTGTTTATTTGGATTTGCTCTCTTCTTGTTGATCCTAATTAGAGATTTGTTGATTTTTGTTTATCTTTTCTAAAAACCAGCTCTTGGCTTTATTGATCTTTTCTGTTGTTTTTCTTTTTAATCTTCATTTTCTTTATTTCCTCTCTAATCTTTGTTATTTTTCTTTCTGCTAACCTTGAGTTTTGTTTATTCTTCTTGTCCTAATTATTTTAGTTGGTAGGTTAGGTTGTTTGAATTTTTCCTTGAGGAACTGCTTTTACTTCATCCCATAGGATGTAAGGTTGTGTTTTCATTGTCCTTTGAGTCAAGGCATTTTCTGATATCTTATTTGAGTCCGTTATTGACCCATTGGTTTTTTAGTAGCATGTTGTTTCATCTCCATATGTTCATTTTTTCCTCTGTTTTCTTTCTGTAATTGATTTCTAGTTTTACACTATTGCGGTCAGAAAAGATACATGAAATAATTTCTGCCCTCTTAAATTTGTTGAGACTTGTTTTGTGACCTAGTGTGTGGTATATCCTAGAGAATGGTCTGTGCATACTTCAAAAAAATGTAATGTATATCTTGGATATTTTTGGATGTAGTGTCCTATAGATATCAGTTAAATCCAACTAATATGTTGTATCATTTATGCTCCCTCTTTCCTTATTGATTTCTTTTGTCTGGAATATCTGTACATTGATAGCAATGGGGTATTAAATTTTCCTACTCTTATTATATTCCTGTCAATTTCTTCCTTTATGCCTGTTAGTATCTTTTTTAATTTTATTTATTTTATATTGGGTACATGTATCCTCTTCCAATATTGATCCCTTTATTATTAAATAATGTCCTTCTGTGTCTTTCGTTAGGACTTTTAAAGTCTATTTTGTCTTATATAAGTATTGCAACCTTTCCATTCTTGTCATTTCCATTTGCATGAAGTATCTTTTTTCATCTTTTGACTTTAAATCTCTGTGTCTCTCACACTGAAGTGAGTCTCTTTGTAAACAACACAGTGTAATTTCTTATCATATTTTTCATTGTTCATTCTGCCAATCTATATGTCTTTTGATTAGTCCATTGATATTTGAAGTAATTATTGATAGGTATGTACTTATTAGGACTTCCCCAGTTGCTCAGCAGTAAAGAATCTGCCTGCCATGTAGGAGACTCAGGTTCAATCCCTAGCTTGGGAATATCCCCTAAAAGAGGAAATGGCAACCCATTCCAGTATTCTTGCTGAAAAAATCCCATGGACAAAGGAGCCTGGTGGGCTATAATCTGTGGCGTCACTAAGAGTCGAATGCAATGAAGCATGTACACAGAGAGCTGTCAAATCCCTGTGTAGACTGTGTAAGTCCAATATTTTTCGTGTGAGGGCTGTTTCTGGTCTGTATGCCAGCCACATTTCTCCTCAGAATGTGCTGGCTGTTAACCCTTGATAAGGGGATGTGATTGGAGTTGTTGTGTCCAGAACCTGCTCTAGATGTTGAGTGGGGCCTCCTCTTTCTTCTTGGCTGTCACAGCCTTGTCAGGGGCCGGATCTGCCCCCAGTTCTTTGAGTAGAAGCACTGAGTCTCAGGCTCAATATGGTGCCATTACCCTTGCTCTGTCCCCAAAGAAGTGAGCTCTAGAAGCAAGTGAGGACCATATGGTCACAGTGTGAACCACTGTGCAGTCATTTGTGGTTCTGCCTAGAAACAGCCCATGGTCCTGTCCCTTTCTGCATGGCATTCATCCCAGATCTATTGCTAAGCTATGGTGTGTGGTGTGGAGTGGGCTGGTGCTAGGGGCCAGGGTGCTGTAGCTGCAGGAATCAAGATGATTGTGCTGCTGCTGCTACTTGGGCTGCCTCTGTGACAGGCCTCTCCCAGGACCTATCTGCATTAGATCTGGCTCCAAGCTTCAGTGTCAGATGGGCAGAACCAGAGTGCTCCATCCAGAAAAGGAACCCCTGTGTATTGCCCAGGGGCTGTTTCTGTGTTTGTGTTTCATGTGTTTCTGTGGTGTCACCCACTGTATACACCAAGACTGCCTGCTGCCCTCATGGTGTGAGTGCTGACAGTGGGCTCTGAGATTCGGTAAGACCATACCCAAGGCCCTCCAAGCTGTCTCTGTGCAGATAGACTGAGTCCTCAACCTGGGCCCATCTGCCCAAGATTCACCATCTAGCTGCTCTGCGTATTAGCATCCCCACCCACTGTGCATTTTAATTTAGACAGGGAAGCATGGTGAGGTTGCAGCAGTCAGCTCCAGGGTGTCTCTGCTCTGATTGCTAGTAAACCAGCACCCGTACACTCCTCAAGAGCAAAGACCAGGCCCCTTTGAGACAGGCTGGGACCTGGAACATGGCATCCTTTACTGTAGTGCTTGTATCTGGAAACACCTTTAGCAGCAGAATATAAAGAAACTCTGGTGGTAGTTTAGTCGCTAAGTCACGTCCGACTCTTGCGACCCCATGGACTGAAGCCTGACAGGCTCCTCTGTCCATAGGATTCTCCAGGAAAGAATATTGAAGTGGGTTGCCATTTTCTTCTCCAGGGGATGTTCCTGACCCAGGAATAGAACCCAGGTCTCCTGCATTGCAGGCAGATTCTTTACTGACTGAGCTATGGGGGAAGCCCACTTCACACATGCATAGTCAGGGCACTTATGAACAAGGCTAAAACACAACTGCCACTTCTGACATGCTGGGAGTAAAAGCAGGGTCCTGCACACAACACTACCAAGGGGTGGGCAGACCATCTAAGTTACATGCCCTGTGCACCCCACCAATCTTCTCTTACCTTCACACCATTTGAGAAATCAGCTCTCGTCTCTTCAGGGAGTCAGCAAGGGAACCTGTTGCTTGTTTTTGCTCCCTTTTGCTAAGGGAGCAAAAACTTTATCCCAGTAAAGGCCTGCCTGAATTCCTGATCTGGCCTCTTATCAATTGCTATTTCTTAGAGAGTCCAGGAGCCCACATCTGTAACACCTTCAGCCCCTCTATCTGTCCTATCAGACCTTGCAGCAAGCAAGGGGGGCTCCCCAAGACAAGGTCCTGCCCATGTGAACCTCTCCTTCTTTACAGCTCCCTCTCAGGTGTGCCAGGCCTGTCCTAAATGCCTTTTTTCCCCCCATCCTCCTTGGTTACATGGAAATTTTCCTTGCAGCTTTGGTTGTAAAAGACATCTCTTGCCAGTTTCCAGTCAGTTTTCTGTGGGAGTTGTTCCACATGTAGATGCATGTTTGATGCATTTGTGGGTGAGATGAGCTGCATTTCCTCCTGCTTTGCCATTTTGATCCTTGTAATATTGCATTTAGTTGTCATGTTTTCTTAATCTCTTCGGACTTGTGACGGTTCCATAGTCTGTATTTTCATGCCCTTGATTCTTTTGAAGAGCACTTGATCAGATATTTTGAAGAATGTTTTACAAAGATACTGCAAAGTGTGTAAGATTTATTAACTTTGAAATAGATGTTATTTGCTCTAGTGGTTCAGGAGTTAGTGATAATCCCTTCAGGATTAGTGGTTTGGGGAAGGCCTCATAGAAAATATGGAACTTTCATTGGGTTTTCCAACTTGAAGAGGAGCTTCTCAGAACAGGACAGCAGCATGAAAAAGTTTGGGTAGGTGAAGAAGTGGTGAAATCCAGAGTCTGCAATTTAGTTTCTTCACCTAGGGACCCCCTAGCCTCTCACTAGCCCAGGGGCTAGCAAACTTTTTCTTAAAGGACCAGAGAGTAGTTATTTGTGGCTTTGTGGGTTATATAATCTTTGTCACAACTAATCAAGTGCCACCATAGTTGAAAGCAGCGTGATGAATGTCTGGAGCTGTGTTCCAATAAAACTTTATTTATGGATACTGAAATTTTAATTTTATGTAACTTTTCATGTATCATGAAATATTCTTTTCTTCTTGACTGCTTTTCAACCATTTAAAAGTGTAAAAATCATTCTCAGCTCAGTGAGCTTCTACTGAAATAGCTTACTGGCTATAATTTGCTAACCCCAGATTTAGCCCACTAATATGATAAACTAGAAGCACATTATGCAAATTAAATGTAAACATGTTCAGGTAGTTGGAAAATTCTTGCTCGTTGTTTAAGTCTGTGTATATCTTTGAAAAAGTCAGGAGTCAAAGTAATACCTCAACCCATGCCATTGCATTTTTTCATAGCAGAAAGGAGCACAATCTAGCTGTTCTGTATTCTCACTAACGAATAGTGTTTCTTAGGACCTATTCAGCCAAGCTTCTCCTTAGGGGAACTTAAAATCTGACAACAGTTTTAGACTGTTTGGAATGCAGTCTTTAGGTGGTGGCGGTTTTCTTGCCTGGAGAATCCCAGGGATGGGGGAGCTTGGTGGGCCAGCCGTCCATGGGGCCGCACAGAGTCGGACACAACTGAAGTGACTTGGCGACGGCAGCAGCAGTTGGGTTGCACACTCACTATTAACTGCTGTATTTCTTTTGCAGGGATGGTTTACATGGCTGGACTTGTTTTTGCTGTTGGTGGCTTTAATGGTTCCTTGAGGGTCCGCACTGTGGATTCTTATGACCCTGTGAAAGATCAGTGGACCAGCGTTGCTAACATGCGAGACCGGAGAAGCACTCTGGGGGCTGCTGTGTTGAATGGACTGTTATATGCGGTGGGAGGCTTTGACGGGAGTACAGGCAATTTTCTTTCATCTTTTCTAAATTACTGTTAGAAATTAACATAGCAATCATATTTATGGAACAAGGCCTGGCATAATTAGGAGTCAGTTGAGTGTTTTACTAGGTATTATAAATATAAGTTTAAAATTTCCATCCAGAATGCCTTTAAATGGTGTTAAGAGTGCTGAGTATATGTTTTTCTCATGCTTCAGTATCAGTCATCTTCTCAAGTTTAAAGAGCCAGTGAATGTCAGTAGCTTGTATAGATGTTCTCTAGAAAAGAAATTATTTCTCTTCATCATATAATTGGACGTTAGCTCATTTTAAATACAAACAACTGAACTATTTCCCTAATGTATATATAAGGAACCTGAGGAGGAGATGAAGCACATTGTGCTTTGTTCATTACAGGGCTGTCCTCTGTGGAAGCATACAACATCAAGTCTAATGAGTGGTTCCACGTGGCTCCCATGAACACGAGGAGGAGCAGTGTGGGTGTCGGTGTTGTTGGAGGTGCGGGCAATCTTCTGGTGGTTAAGAGTGTTTCTTCCAGTAACCCAGACCCCAGTTTTCTAAATGAGCAAGCAAATGATTTTAAAAGGGAAACATACAGTGGTTATTATGAAGTGTTAGTCGTCCTTTTTTGCCTGCCCCCTGGCCCCTCTCTGTCCTCCCTCCCTCTTTTTCTAATTTCTTTGTATAACGTATATAAAATTATTAACTGATCTTAGTATACTCATTTGGAAAGCAAACCAGATGGCATGAATATGAAGTTTTACATCTAGAGAAGGGCTGTTTAACTTTTAAGTGATGGGTTGCTACAGTTATTTGTGTACATACTTGGTTCCCCCAAAGAATTAACACTGTAAGTATGAATTTTTTTTATTAATTGGGCAGATTTGTGGCTTCCCACCTACCTCTCCATGGTGGGTATAATTCTCTGCACTGACCTTTTTTTCAACCAGATTTATTGTATTTTAATTCACATACAATACATTTCACTCATGAAAATGTACAATTTGGTGTGCACCTGTCATAACAGTTAATTTTAGAACATTTTTATTACCCCCAAAGCAACCCTATTGCCCTCGGTTATCACCCACATCCTGCCAGCCCTTGGCAAACACTGCCCTACATTCCTGTCTCTGTATAAATTTTCTACTTATGGACATTTTCATAATAATGAAATTATAGAGAATGTTGTCCTTTTGCAGCTGGCTTCTTTGACTTGGCATAATGTTGAAGGTTCATTTGTGCTGTAGCATTTACCAAGGCAATGGCACCCCCCACTCCAGTGCTTGTGCCTGGAAAATCCCATGGATGGAGGAGCCTGGTGGGCTGCAGTCCATGGGGTCGCTAAGAATTGGACACGACTGAGCGACTTCACTTTCACTTTTCACTTTCATGCATTGGAGAAGGACGTGGCAACCCACTCCAGTGTTCTTGCCTGGAGAATCCCAGGGATGGGGGAGCCTGGTGGGCTGCCGTCTATGGGGTCACACAGTCGGACATGACTGAAGTGACTTAGCAGCAGCGGCAGCATTTCTTTTTATTAGCAAATAATATTTCATTGTATACTGTACTGACTCTTAATATTACTTTTTTAAAATGGCAACCCACTCCAGTATTCTTGCCTGGAAAATCCCATGGACAGAGGAGCTTGACGGGCTACAGTGTATGAGGTTGTAAGAGTCGGACACAACTGAGCACACACACACACATACAAGATAACTTTGCTATTTAATTTGGTTTTTCAGGATATTGTTCACTTAGCAATTAGTGTTATCCAAAGATATAATAAGTGTACTTTCTTTTGTCAGATTATTGATGAAAGTGTTAAATTAATATTATATATATTCTACAGATCTTTATAATGTGATTTGGTAACTCCACCTATCACCATTAGGCAAGATTTTAAATAGTTCATAAAAATCAGTAATACTTTAAAGGTCAACTCTGCTACCATGGAGGAAAATTCAACATTTCATCACTTGGAAAAATAGGTGTTTATGAATTTGACTTTCTTTGTGATTCCATGTTTAGGTCTGCTCTATGCTGTTGGGGGTTATGATGGAGCTTCACGTCAGTGTCTCAGCACAGTAGAATGCTACAGTGCCACGGCAAATGAGTGGACCTATATAGCGGAAATGAGCACTAGGCGGAGTGGAGCAGGTGAATAGGAACCTCATTCAGCAATTGAAACACAAAAATAATGCAAAAGAATTAAACAAGTGAAATAATGACATCTCTTTATATTATCAGAAAATATATACTAATTCTAGTGACACTGTTAAAATGTCTTTTGCATTATACAGGTGGAGTGGTAGGTAGATGCACTTAAATTCACTTTGTAAAATTTCTCATATGCTTCTTCTGTTTCACTTAATTATTCATATTGTTTGGCATTACTTTTAGGTTTTGTTTTTAGTGCTTATTGGAGAACTTGCTTAATAATCAACTCCCTTCATATCCATTTCTTACAAATTTAATACTCTTAATACTGATTTCCTTTTATCATGAAAGTTGTTTTCAAAAGGGTTATGTTATAAAGGACTTCCCTCTCTGTTTTCACCTACACATTATTTTTATTGTATTTGACAATAACAATAGTTCTTACTAAGATTCTCATTGTAATTATTTTCATTTCCATTTTCTATGTTGAATGCTTTTAATATTGATTTTTAACATGAATAATTTCAGAAGTTTTATTTACAAGTCATTTGAATAAACCCTAAAATGTTACAAATTTCCTGTCCCTTTTACTCTACTATAGGTTGGGTTTTTGTGTTTTATAGGTGTTGGTGTGTTAAACAACTTATTGTATGCTGTAGGGGGTCATGATGGCCCTTTAGTACGAAAAAGTGTTGAAGTGTATGATCCTGCCACCAACACATGGAGACAGGTTGCAGATATGAACATGTGCAGAAGAAATGCAGGTATCTGGCTAATTTAAGATTATGAAATTTGTATTGAATTGTATTCAGAGTTTTACTGGTATCACTGTGTATTTCCGTTGTTCTTCTACTGATCTGAGTTCCCAATAGATTTGCCCTGTAAAGGCAGAAACTCACAATGATCCTAGGCAGTAAATGCCAAGCGTGATGTGGGGCATGCGGTTTAATGTCATCCTTCCATCAGAGCTTACTTCTTGGTGATGACCATAAATACTAAGTTAGAAAAAGAACTCTATGTATTACTTGAATTCATTCTTTTGTACCACAGACATTTTTGAATGTCTGCCTGTATCATATTTTGGAGTTCAGTTTTCAGGGACTTTAGTCTAGTTAAGTAAATACTTATACCAGATTAAAAAGCTGGTTGTTTATCCGAATCTGGAGGGGAAGCCTAACGAAGGCAACCACAATTTAATACAGTTCAGGGTTTCTAGAGAATGGAAAAGCTAAAACAACAACAGCAATTTTAAGAAACCTGAGGTCTTCAAGACCAGGGAAGTACTACCTTAAAAAAAAAAATTCATGGAAGGGAAATAGAAATGGAAAATAGATTCAGGATAGCTAGATAGTCTTTTGGGGAAATGCTCATCTTCTTAAAAATGGCATTGTCTTCATGCCAGGTCCTATAATCCAAAATAAACCTGATGATTCTCAGAATCACTGGGTACCATTGATTGATGTTGCAAGATGCACCCTCCATCACCCCAGAAATGCTCTTCCTATTTCTCTTTACTTTAAATGGGATCACTAAGGAAGATAAGTATATGGGACTCCAAGAACTCACTCAGCAGAACAAAATATATAATTCACTTGACCTTGTACCTCATCCAATCAGTTGTACTAGGTGAAGTACTAAAGCTCTCTCAGCTATGGATAGTCCAAAACTAGTAAAACCCCACAAATCCAGGCCCCAGCACATGTGAAGTTAGAAAAGCATATGTGTTTGTGCTTCCTGGATTAGGAAATTTATTTGCAACAAGAGCAAGAAAGCTGAAAATAACTTTAAAAATCTATCAGTAAAAGACAAATGAATTACAACAGTATCATACATGAAATACTGTGCAGCCATTAAAAATAATATAAATCTGTATTTATTAACTTGAAGAAATATCCAGGTATATATTGTGTGGTGTGAGTGTGTAAAAAATAGTTTATGTAGCATGAGCTACTTTGGGGTTAAAAAAGAGTCTGAGAATATATGCATAGAAAAGAAACAAAATTTCAGTAATTGGGATTCTAAGTGGTATAAGATTAGTGGTGGTCTTCTCTTCTTTGTACTTTTCTATGGTTTTGTATTTTTCCAAAAAAAAAAAATAGTATTCTCATAATAATTAAATAAATAATATTGTTTTCCCTTTAAAGGAGATAAAATAATTAGCTAGTCAGTATAATAAAATTCAGAATCATTTTTACCTTCTACAAATATATATATATTTTTCTCTTTTTCCTTAATATTTCCTTAGAAGCTGACTTTGGGAGAATTACTAAACTTCTTTGACTTTTAAATTTTCTACTGTTCTTAATTAAGTGGGAAATAGTTTCTAGCCTATAAAGTAAGGTTATTGTGAAGATTAAATGAAATAATGCATATATAGAGCAACTGCTGTATAAGTAACTTGAGTAGAAGCTGACAGTTGATAATAGAGAAATTCCTCACATAAAGGAATTCTTTTCAGTTTTCCCCAACTTCTCTCCCTGCCTCTTACACAGAAGTAATTGTATCTGGATCACTTGACCAGACATGTTCAGAGCCATTTATAGTCACCCAAATTTTTAAAATAATTGTTTTCTCTCTGTTTAATATTTTTAAAGGAGTTTGTGCAGTTAATGGTCTGTTATACGTAGTTGGAGGGGATGATGGTTCCTGTAACTTGGCATCAGTAGAATATTATAACCCAACAACTGATAAATGGACAGTTGTATCATCTTGTATGAGCACAGGGAGAAGTTATGCAGGTAATGATTGTTCAGTTTTCTTGCAGTCTTCTATTATAATACAAAATCATTATGATTTTTCCATTAAGAATGTTTTTCTCATATAAGAAGAAAATCTTTTCTCAAAGTATATCTTCTTATTCTCAAGATAATTAATGTCAGATTATGTATATTCTAAAATAAGGTACTAGTATTCTTTTGTCGTTCTGTAGTCATTTGTATTCAAAATTACAAATATTTCCATTGTAGAAGGAAATTCACTATGTAGCAAGGCTTTAATTACTCAGATAACTTAAAGATATGGGGGCTTCCCCGATAGCTCACTGGGTAAAGAATCTGTCTGCAATGCAGGAAACACAGTTTTGATCCCTGGGTTGGGAAAATCCCCCTGGAGGAGGAAATGGCAAGCCACTTCAGTATTATTGTCTGAAAAATCCCATGGACAGAGGAGCCTGATAGGCTATAGTCCAGAGGGTTTCAAAGGGTCAAGACACAACTGAGCAACTCGTCACACATGCTAAAAGAAGTCTCCCTTGGCAGGGCTCCATATGATGGTAATATGGTGAGGCTACAGAGTAATTTTTTTTTTAAGCACAGCACTGATTGAATTATAAAATAATCATTTTGGTCCATTCTATTCATAAGAAAAATGGTAATACTCTTTTAATAATATGAATCTTTAAAAATGCTGCATATGAATTTTCTGATATCTATATTTATATTGCTTTAAATATTAGAATGTTTCAGTAACATTCTAATATTGATTTACTACTGGAGAAAAAAGAAATTTATACTAATTAACCATCACTGTTAAATGTATCATCCAAAACAACATGTAATAGACCTATATACAGTAAGCTTCCAGGATAGCATTCATCAAAATTATGTAAAATTTTTTAAAACAGCTTTAGTGAGATATAACTGACAGAGAATAAATAGCTTATATTTAAAGTATACAATTTTATTAGTTTTGACATATATATGAAACCATCACCACAATCAAGATAATGAATATTCATCACTCACAAGTTTCTTTGTATCCTTTTTAGTATTAGGTGGACCTTAGTATTTCTTGAGTAAAGTTGTTTTCCCTTCATTATATAACTGTGAAGAGCAAAAGATGAGTTCTGGATTAAATAGTCTGACATAGTTTTGGTACATAATTTTTAAACAAAGATTTCATTGTCATTTAGATTAAAATGATAGTAATATTAAAGTTTCTTAGAGATTTTGAAGCATCATGATCTGTTCAGTCCTTGTCACTTAAGTTATAATATAAAAAAATTCAAGATTTTCTCAGAGATACAGAATGCTTCCTGTGACTTCAGTTTTATTTCTTTGTTTCTTTATTCAGGGGTCACAGTTATTGATAAACCATTATGAGCCTAAAGGACATTTTTGGCACATTTACACGTGAGAAGCAGACTTCAACAAGTACTTCTGAAGTGACTGAGAGTCTAGCACTTCTCCACTTGTAGCTGCACGTTAAGTCTCTGCAGAGGATAAGATCATCTGCCTCTCTAGGCCTCAGATACTGAAGATTATTTTTGGTAGATGCACCGTGTAGGCTTTTTCTGCAGTGAGCAGCAGCTGACTGAATTTTAATAAGAAACTTGGATTGCAGTATTATTCTGTAGTCTTTGGACAACAGTTGCTTTCACAAACAGTAGTTATCAACCTTGAATAACTATGGATTATTTTGTGAAGGGGGATAAAGTAATATGTGTTCTTGTAAAATTGAATTTCATCTTTATTCCTTCTCCTGAAAAATCTGTATGCACAGGAACTGAAAATCTTTGAACAGGTATTAAATTCTGTGTAAGTATATAAACTAGTTGAGGGATAAAACCATTTGCTTTTATAAAATATGTTTGATTACATAAGTATAATAAATTGTATGCATATAAATGTGTGTCTATATGCTTTCCTTTAAATATGTTTGAAAAGATGTTTGCAACTTTATTATACTATTTATAATTGGCACAGTACTTTGAATTATGCCAGTACTACATTGTAAAACAGAGTTGTATTTTTTGATATTTAACAATGCTTAACACTTTAAAATGCCACTTCTGAGGAATGAACATGGTGTAACACACTTGAATACTTGTGTGATGCCAAACTTTTTAAAATAAAATATAAATTATGCTTATTTATTATTTTCTTTGGTTTAATATTGGTCATGTTTTGGTGTGAATTTCAAATTTTTTTTCTTAACACTTTGGCATGAACATTATTGCAGGTTTTTGATGAATATAATGAATGTATGGAATTCAACTGAATTTGCATGCTCTTAAGAATTTTTTCTGTGTGTATAAATTTAGCTGCTATTAACAGAAGAGAGAACTTTCTGTGAGTAGCCATATGCATTGATCAGATAGTTTTTCTGAGATCGTCAATTAATCTCACCTTAAAAATGACCAAAATATGTCTTTATTGAATTAACTTTGAATAAAAGTTTGTATATTATTTGTTTCACGTTGTCCTTGATTTTTATCTAGTTTGTTATTTAAAGAGTTGCCTGTTCACTTCTTGTATTCTTTTATAAAATTTGCATTTGCTACTTCATAAATCAGTATTTAAAATTTGTTGTCAAAGAAACATACAAGGCAAGTCAGTTAAGTCACTGAAAACTGTTCTCCAAGAAAAAGCTACCTTAATTAGCAAGGAAAACATCTCCCAAGGATTGGTAAAACTAAGTTTTCATAGTGTTCTCTCCCTAATATGGGCAGGACACAAGATAAAAGTAAAAGAAATAGCATAGAATCAAAAGGAAGTCAAAGAAAACATATCTACTCTGACACAACTGAGAAATAAATTGTGGTTTTGATACCAAATAGAAGGAATTGAGGAAATGGACATAGGGAAGTGGGGTGGATACCTGAGGTGCTGAACACAGGAGGAAGAGATGGGATGGGGTGATGGGATATGATGGCTGTTCCTCAGGGATTTAGAAGGTAGTAAGCCTGAGCTCTTGCCAGAATAGTCAATAAGAGGAGAGAACTATACCTGTGATGAAAGTTCTGTTTAGTTAATAGAGTTGCATTTAAACATAGAACCACCTTTATTACCAACTTAGTTGAATTTTCCATTGTAAGTGGAATTTAAATAATTAGGAAAAGCAAAAGCCTGTGCTCACCTTATGAAAATAAATTTCTGCATTAGTGTTGCTCCAAGCACATCCATAGTCAACAAACATGTTCAGGATCTAATGAACTTGGAACACAGTTAATAACTTCAGACAGTGGCACCAAAAAAAGAGTCATTATCTCTCCTGATCACTTCCAAACACTAATATTCCATGAATTAGTCAATTAATGATTTATATAAAAATTTTTAAACCTTAAAATATAATCTACTAGGTGACAAAGTTCTAAATACTTAGCATGTCGGATACCTCTTTATCTTTTCTCTAATTAAAGATTTAATAAGCTCTACAGTTCAGTCAGTTCAGTTCAGTCGCTCAGTCGTCTCCGACTCTTTGCGACCCCATGAATTGCAGCACGCCAGGCCTCCCTGTCCATCACCATCTCCCGGAGTTCACTCAGACTCACGTCCATCGAGTCCGTGATGCCATCCAGCCATCTCATCATCGGACGTCCCCTTCTCCTCCTGCCCTCAATCCCTCCCAGCATCAGAGTCTTCCAATGAGTCAACTCTTTGCATGAGGTGGCCAAATACTGGAACTTCAGCTTTAGCATCATTCCTTCCAAAGAAATCCCAGGGTTGATCTCCTTCAGAATGGACTGGTTGGATCTCCTTGCAGTCCAAGGAACTCTTGAGTCTTCTCCAACACCACAGTTCAAAAGCATCAATTCTTCGGCACTCAGCTTTCTTCACAGTCCAACTCTCACATCCATACATGACCACAGGAAAAACGACAGCCTTGACTAGACGGACCTTAGTTGGCAAAGTAATGTCTCTGCTTTTGAATATACTATCTAGGTTGGTCATAACTTTTCTTCCAAGGAGTAAGCGTCTTTTAATTTCATGGCTGCAGTCACCATCTGCAGTGATTTTGGAGCCCAAAAAAATAAAGTCTGACACTGTTTATACTGTTTCCCCATCTATTTCCCATGAAGTAATGGGACTGGATGCCGTGATCTTCGTTTTCTGAATGTTGAGCTTTAAGCCAACTATTTTGCGCTCCTCTTTCACTTTTATCAAGAGGCTTTTTAGGTCCTCTTCACTTTCTGCCATAAGGGTGGTGTCATCTGCATATCTGAGGTTATTGATATTTCTCCCGGCAGTCTTGATTCCAGCTTGTGTTTCTTCCAGCCCAGTGTTTCTCATGATGTACTCTGCATAGAAGTTAAATAAGCAGGTGACAGCCTTGACGCACTCCTTTTCCTATTTGGAACCAGTCTGTTGTTCCATGTCCAGTTCTAACTGTTGCTTCCTGGCCTGCATACAGATTTCTCAAGAGGCCGGTTAGGTGGTCTGGTATTCCCATCTCTTTCAGAATTTTCCACAGTTGATTGTGATCCACACAGTCAAAGGCTTTGGCATAGTCAATAAAGCAGAAATAGGTGTTTTTCTGGAACTCTCTTGCTTTTGCCATGATCCAGCAGATGTTGCAATTTGATCTCTGGTTCCTCTGCCTTTTCTAAAACCAGCTTGAAAATCAGGGAGTCCATGGTTCACGTATTGCTGAAGCCTGGCTTGGAGAATTTTGAGAATTACTTTACTAGCATATGAGATGAGTGCAGTTGTGCAGTAGTTTGCGCATTCTTTGACATTGCCTTTCTTTGGGATTGGAATGAAAACTGACCTTTTCCAGTCCTGTGGCCACTGCTGAGTTTTCCAAATTTGCTGGCATATTGACTGCAGCACTTTCACAGCATCATCATTCAGGATTTGAAATAGCTCAACTGGAACTCCATCATGTCCACTAGCTTTGTTCATGGTGATGCTTTCTAAGGCCCACTTGACTTCACATTCCAAGATGTCTGGCTCTAGATAACTGATCACATCATGATTATCTGGGTTGTGAAGATCTTTTTTGTACAGTTCTTCTGTGTATTCTTGCCACCTCTTCTTAATATCTTCTGCTTCTGTTAGGTTCAGACCATCTCTGTCCTTTATCGAGCCCATCTTTGCATGAAATGTTCCCTTGGTATCTTTAATTTTCTTAAAGAGATCTCTAGTCTTTCCCATTCTGTTCTTTTCCTCTATTTCTTTGCATTGATCGCTGAAGAAGGCTTTCTTATCTCTTCTTGCTATTCTTTGGAACTCTGCATTCAGATGCTTATATCTTTCCTTTTCTCCTTTGCTTTTCACCTGTCTTCTTTTCACAGCTATTTGTAAGGCCGCCCCAGACAGCCATTGCTTTTTTGCATTTATTTTCCATGGGGATGTTCTTGATCCCTGTCTCCTGTACAATGTCATGAACCTCATTCCGTAGTTCATCAGACACTCTATCTATCAGATCTAGGCCCTTAAATCTATTTCTCACTTCCACTGTGTAATCATAAGGGATTTGATTTAGGTCATACCTGAATGGTCTAGCGGTTTTCCCTATTTTCTTCAATTTCAGTCTGAATTTGGTAATGAGTTCGTGATCTGAGCCACAGTCAGCTCTGGTCTTGTTTTTGTTGACTATATAGAGCTTCTCCTTCTTTGGCTGCAAAATATATAATCAGTCTGCTTTTGGTGTTGACCATCTGGTGATGTCCATGTGTACAGTCTTCTCTTGTGTTGTTGGAAGAGGGTGTTTGCTATGACCAGTGCATTTTCTTGGCAAAACTCTATTAGTCTTTGCCCTGCTCATTCCACATTCCAAGGCCAAATTTGCCTGTTACTCCAGGTGTTTCTTGACTTCCTACTTTTGCATTCCAGTCCCCTATAAGGAAAAGGACATCTTTTTTGGGTGTTAGTTCTAAAAGATCTTGTAGGTCTTCATAAAACCGTTCAACTTCAGTTTCTTCAGTGTTACTGGTTGGGGCATAGACTTGGGTAACTGTGATATTGAATGGTTTGCCTTGGAAGCGAACAGACATCATTCTGTCATTTTTGAGATTGCATCCAAGTACTGCATTTTGGACTCTTGTTGACCATGATGGCCATGGCTACTCCATTTCTTCTGAGGGATTCCTGCCCGCAGTAGTAGATATAATGGTCATCTGAGTTAAATTCACCCATTCCAGTCCATTTTAGTTCGCTGATTCCTTGAATGTCGACGTTCACCCTTGCCATCTCTTGTTTGACCACTTCCAATTTGCCTTGATTCATGGACCTGACATTCTAGGTTCCTATGCAATATTGCTCTTTACAGCATCGGATCTTCCTTCTATCACCAGTCACATCCACAACTGGGTATTTTTTTTGCTTTGGCTCCATCCCTTCATTCTTTCTGGAGTTATTTCTTCACTGATCTCCAGTAGCATATTGGGCACCTAATGACCTGGGGAGTTCCTCTTTCTGTATCCTATCATTTTGCCTTTTTTTTCTGTTCATGGGGTTCTCAAGGCAAGAATACTGAAGTGGCTTGCCATTCCCTTCTCCAGTGGACCACATTCTGTCAGACCTCTCCACCACGACCCACCCATCTTGGGTTTCCCCACAGGCATAGCTTGGTTTCATTGAGTTAGACAAGGCTGTGTTCCTAGTGTGATTAGATTGACTAGTTTTCTGTGAGTATGGTTTCAGTGTGTCTGCCCTCTGATGACCTCTTGCAACACCTGCCATCTTACTTGGGTTTCTCTTACCTTGGACGTGGGGTATCTCTTCATGGCTGCTCCAGCAAAGCACAGCCGCTGCTCCTTACCTTGGATGAGGGGTATCTCCTTACCACAGCTGTTCCTGACCTTCAACATAGGATAGCTCCTCTAGGCCCTCCTGTGCCTGCTCAGCCACCACTCGTCAGGTTGCTCCTCCCAGCTGCCAGCCCTGGCCTTGGGGTCGGGGTGGCTCCTCAGGGTCACCACCCCTGGCCTCGGGCGCGAGGTGGCTTCTCTTGGCCGCCCCTGACCTCGGACGTCGGGTGTCTCCTCCCAGCCACCACTGGCCTTGAATGCTGGGTAGCTCCTCCTGGCTGCCAGCTATACCATAAAACAGTTTGCCAAGGTTCAGTCACTAGATTCATAACTCTTGATTTCAAAGGATTTGCATTTATTCCCCTCCCCTCCATGCCAGTCTTTATCTCTCCAGTTTGAAACATCTTGTTTTGTTCTCTTCAAGCTTATAAAAGTGTTCCTGGCTTGTTCGATTATTGTCCAGAAAAGAGGTCAGAAGTCCTATCCTGCCAGAGGAACCACGAGGTATGAGCAGAGTTCAAGGCTAGTTCCATGAAAATATATTTTAAAGCAACTCTGCTCCTTGCTCCACTTGACTCTGCACCTTTGTAACTAAAAGCAGTGATGATTTGGGTTTAGGTAAATGATGTGTATACTTTCACTTCCCTTCCCATTAATTCTGCTATATGATTCCTGGTTTTTATTACCATCCCGGTAGATAGCATGGGGACCCATGTATTTATCGTCTCAGCTGTTGATGAGTTAGCATAGTACATAGTGATATAATGGATTAGCCTGCCTCTTGTTTCAGTTTGTTGAACAGATTCCCTCCTACTGGCTTATATGGCTAACTGTGTCTAATTTCGGCGAGAAGGCTAGATGGGACTGTGGAATCACACTTTGAATCAAGTTTCTGGCATTCTAATTCTGGCTTCACAATTCTAAAGGGAAAAAAAGCAGTGTAAGTGTTGCAGGGCTTATGGGCATAGGAATCAGATGGCTCTGAGTTTGCATCCCCTTCTCTCAGTTACTGGTTCTTCTGGTGGCTCAAGCAGTAAAGAAACTGCCTGCAATGCAGGAGACCTGGATTCAATCCCTGGGTGGGGAAGATCCCCTACAGAAGGAATGGCAACCCACTCCAGTGTTCTTACCTGGAAAATTCCATGGACAGAGGAGCCTGGCGGGCTGCAGTCTATGGGGTCACAAAAGAGTCCCAACAGCTGAGCAATTAACTTTTCTGTCAGTTACTAATTGTAAGTTTAAACACATTTCTTAACCTCTCACTGTTAGTTTGTGTTCTCTAAAATGGCAACATAAGTATCTGTATCTTAGTTATTTTTTTTTTTTAATGTTGAGTTTCAGACCAGCTTCTTCACTGTTCTCTTTCACCCTCAAGAGGCTCTGTAGTTCCTCTTCACTTTCTGCCATTAGAGTGGTATCATCTGCATATCTGAGGTGGTTGATATTTCTTCCAGCAGTCTTGATTCCAGATTGTGATTCATCCAGCCTGGCAGTTCGCATGGTGGACTCTGCATATAAGTTAAATAAGCAGAGTGATAATATACAGCCATGTCGTACTCCTTTCCCAGTTTTGAACCAGTCTGTTCTATGTCCGATTCTAACTATTGCCTCTTAATCTGCATACAGGTTTCTCAGGAGACAGGTAAGGTGGAGTGGTACTCCTATCTCTTTTAAGAATTTTCCACAGTTTGTTGTGATCCACACAGTCAAAAGTTTTAGTGTAGACAGTGAAGCAGATGTTTTTCTGGAATTCCCTTGCTTTCTCCATGATCCAAAGAAGTGGACACAACTTAATAATAACAAAAACAAAAACAAAAACAAAAAAAAACAATGAAAGTGTATCACTTACAAGGTTATTGTGGAGTTTGAAAGAAATGATGTATAGTAGTGTGCTTGAAATACCAAAGACCCTCAATGTTGTTGTTCAGTACGTAAATTGTATCTGACTCTTTGAGACCCCTGGACTGCAGCACACCAGGTTTTTCTATATAAGCACTCCTCCACCACTATCTCTTGGAATTAGCTCAAACTCATCCACTCCAGTGTTCTTACCTGGAGAATCCCAGGGATGGGGGAGCCTGGTGGGCTACCATCTCAGGTCGCACAGAGTCGGACACGACTGAAGCGACATAGCAGCAGCAGCAGCATGTCCATTGAGTCAGTGATGCCATCCAACCATCTCATCCTCTGTCATCCCCTTCTGCTTTCAATCTTTCCCAGCATCAGAGTCTTTTCCAATGAGTCAGTTCTTCACATCAAGTGGCCAAAGTTGAGCTTCAGCATCAGCCCTTCCAATGAATATTCAGGGTTGCTTTCCTGCTGGGAGCCACCATGGGAGATCCCACCCATGACAAGGCCATGTGGAAGAGAACTGTTAAGCAAGGCTTCAGAACTCAATGGGCTCCCTAGGCTTTCTTGAGCATCTACCCCAAAACCATAATCTGTCTGTTTTACTATTTCATGACTTTCACCAACTCCTCTGACATTAACAGGGGTCTATTCCTGACCACCATTCTCTGGAGAAAATCAACTTAGGGCTATAGCTAATAAATCTCCTGGACATGAGAGAAATATTTCAAATCAAACCCCCTCTGTTAGCATTTTAGCTTGCTTGGCAAGTATATCCAGACTCTTGCAGCTACGCATATGATTATTTACATCCTCCCAACTGTGAGAGGCACGGAAAGCCTAAAACATAGAGCCTTTCAAAGTTATTAGAGTAGTGCTAATGTAGGATTTCATTATTGGGCCAATGCTTGTTGCTAAGTTCCCGTATCTCTTATCCACTGTGCACCTGGGAGTGCATTAGTTAACAGTTGGAAAGTAAGAAAAACAAGTGTAGCCTTGACATTAACCACATCAGACTTTTGAGCTAATTGGTTCTTTCTTGTAACTCACTGCACCTTTGCTTCCTGAGAATGTAACTTTGTTTAATACTTTTTGAGCTGACATAGATTAGAAATATAAGAAAAAACATTTCAAGGGAAAATAAGTTTTCTGGTTGAACAGCCTTTATCAAAAGAACATAAAATGTTCACAGGCCTCCAAGGCCAGAAGATAATGTACACAATATTGCTTATGGGAAAGGTTTGCAGAAAAATCCTGGTTTCAATAAAGACAAAACAGATGTAATGTTTGGGCTGACTCTGTATGACTTTGCATCTTTCATTTCCCTCTATGTATAAGACAAGGTATAAAAGTACCTTTTAATAATAAAGCTATTGGGCCTCGCTTGAGGAAGCTTGGTCACCCCATGTTTTTCTTTTTTCTCTTTTTTTTCTCTCTTACTTTCTTTTTTCAAGCTGATCCCTTGGAGCATAGAGGCTCCCTGCGTTCACTTATCTGCCCGGGTTTCTAAGACCTGAACGGGAAGACGTTCTTTGTCTTCACTTCCTCGGGAGACCGGGAAGGCACCTGTGGCCTCCGTGAACAGGGCGAACTTCCTATCTCGAAGTTTTATTGGCTTTCTATGTAAACCAAGAAATATCAGCCTCTTTCTTTCCTCTATTTTCTTATCTACAATATTCTTTCCTTATCTCTCTCTAAATCATCCGCCAACGCCATTTTTCCTTCAGGTTCCCCTGGATCCTGCAGGGGCTGGACCCCTGCACTTTCCTTTAGGATTGACTGGTTTGATCTCCTTACAGTCCAAGGGACTCTCAAGAGTCTTCCCCAACACCACAATTCGAAAGCATCAATTCTTCCGCACTCAACCTTCTTTATGGTCCAACTCTGACATCTGTACATGACTGCTGGGAAAACCAAAGCTTTGACTATATGGAACTTCGTCAGCAAAGGGATGTGTTTCAATAAATTACCACTGTTGTTGAAGTTCTCTAAACCACCCATTTCTTTTTTTTTTTTTATTTTTTCATTGAAGGATAATTGCCTTACAGAATTTTGTTGCTTTCTTTCAAACCTTAACATGAATCAGCCATAGTTATACATATATCCCCTCCCTTTTGGACCTCCCTCCCATCTCCCTCCTCATCTCACCCATCTGGGTTGATACAGAGCCCCTATTTGAGCTAACCTCCTGTTTGAAGAAGCCTCCCATTTCTTCACTGGAAGGAACTGAGATGAGCATATTTCTGTTCTGTTTTGTTTTTTGGAGTTATATCTATGTTCCCTTTCAGTTCTAAATCTCCAAGATTTAAAATAATCATTTGACCCTTTCACATACTTGCATCTTCTCTAATATTAAAAATAATATATCTTTAGTAAGCAGGACTCTAAGTCAGGGATAATAACCGACTTAGTATTCCTGAGCACTTCCTGTATTCCAGAGACTGTGCAAAGGGCTTACATACATAGTCACATTTATTGTCATAAAAAACGATTATAATACCCACTTTAATAAGTATTGGTTAAAACTTTGAGAAGTAAATTATCTAAGAGCACACTGCTAATGAGTGGCAAAGCTTGGTAGGTCTGACCCCATGGCATATGCTCTTAATCCTCCCTTAACAGAGTGCAGCATGTTTAGGCAGAGGGAAAAGTAGGCAGCATCCCAGTCATACCCACAACCTCAGTCAATGGGACAGTGGGTGGTGGGGATCTGGAGCTAAGCTGGCCAATCAAAGGAATCCTAAATTGGGTTGCTAGTCTGGGCCGTTATACTTCCCCTGGGAAGAAAAATGCTTCATGGGAAAATGGCTTTACCCATTCTCGGTTACTGACGGCCTGCTTCAGTCCTGAAGAGACCTAGGCTGTGCAACACAGCATCTACCCCAGGATACCACAGGCCTCCTGAAGACAGAGCTCTGAGCACTCAAGGGACAGATCCCATTTCTATCCATTTGATATGACTTTTCTGTCATGATACTTTACAAAGAACGTGGGTGTCAAATACATGGGATAGTTAGATGAATGGGTTGAGGGATTTCCTAAAGCAGATGGCACCTGGCCTGTTAGGCACAAGAATCAGTCTGATCACAGCCATGAGAAGCGACAGCGTCCCGTTTGCAGTCCTGCATAGAAAGTGCCTTCAACGAGAGCGAGTAGTGCCCTTGTGCAAATTTTAAAAGGCTTTCTTAAGCGAAAGCTTAATTTCGTGGATTACCCCCATCCGTGCACTCCTCTGCATCCCCGTAGGGGCGGGAGGCAGCCAACCGTGGCAGCAAAACCAACTGCTGCGCGTCCTCTCTTCTAAACCTCCGACTCTTGGCTTCCCGTCCTCAAACAGGAATCGCGCTGCATTTGGAGTTCCCCATTTCCCACGTACATACAGGTGTTATCAAAGGACGCTGGGGTTGGGACGAGAAAGAGGTCTAAACTTCAGGCGCAACAGAGTTAAAGCGGCGCCAGTGAATACAGCGCACAGTAAAGATTTTAGGGCCGGCGCGCCTGCAAACTCCCCGAGTGCGCATGCTCTTGGAAGGGGCCGAGGGCGCTGGGCGGGGCTGAGGTTGCTAGGCGACGTCTCAAGGCCTCGCGTCAGCCTAGCCCGGCTGGCGGACCAGCTACTGGCCTGACGCCTAGCTCTCACGATCCTCACTCCATCTGAGCAGCCAATGGCCGCGCTTCCAGTGCCGCGTTCGCTCGAGTCACACGATGCCGGCAGCTGCGTAGGCCAATCACGGCTCTCAGAAGGCGGGGCGGAGCCCACGCAAGCCAATAACGGCGGAGGAGCCGGTCGACTCTCGAGTGGTAGCGCCTAGGGCAGCTCTGGAGGCGGCGGCTGCAGACTGGGTGGCGCGCAAGGTGAGGGACTCGGGTGGAGGGTCCTCGGTTGGCCCCCGCGTACAGAGGCCGGGACGGACGGCCTGGCGGCAGGTATGGGTGAAAACGAGTGAAATGTCTTAATGTCGGAACCAGGCAGTGGTCACAGCACAGAGTGACAGAGTGACCAGAGTTCTACGAAAGGAAGAAGCAAGATCTGTTTGTATGCGCGGCGGGGCGCGCGGGTGGGAAGGGCGTCCTGGAAGGGTTCTAAAGGATGAATAGCAATTGGGCAGAGGGCTATACCGGCAAGAGATGCTGTTTCGTGGCCAGAGAGGCCCGAAGTGGAGGACAGTCAAGAGGCCTTGGTGTATCAGTACGGAGTGTGGGGGCGAAAAGCTGAGAGTAAAGGAGAGCAGAGGCCCAGGTGTTTCATCTGTGGGGAGGCGCTCCCTGAAACTTTAAGGGTCTGCAGAAGGGCTGAACCCTGTCTGCTGTTTGCATGAATGCTGGCGTCGTGTTTTAGAGGGAGGGTTTAAGAAGGGCACACTTGGAGGTGCCAGGCGTCCGGGCCGGGCAAAGGCCAACAGGCACTGCTGGCAGGTCTCAGAGACAGGGAAACTTCAAAGTTTCTGGGCGGGGGGGGGGGGGGGCCACAGACAACTACAATTCTTTTTTTCTGAGTCTGTAGCAAACCTCAAGTCAATCCAGTTGTGCAAGGATGAAAAAAAAGAAAGAAAATTCACTCGTTATTTTCCCTCTCCTCTCTTCCTTAATACTTATTTTTTGCTTTTGTTCAGTTGGCAGTAGTGTATCCTTTTCCCTCCCTTAAATCTAGAGAGTAAACTCCTGAATGTTAATTCAACCAGTTGTTTCTAAATTGGGAAGTGTTTGAAGACTTAATCCAGGCAACAGAGATAGAGATCTGGAAAATTCTGTCCTAGATGACTAAGTAGATGGTGGCATCAGTTCCCCAAGTTAAAGTAGGTAGGAAGGGAGTATGTGGGAAGGGTTGCAAGGAGTAGTGGCCGAATTTTGGGACATGTTGACTTTGCCATGCTTCCAAACTGCCTAAATTGGAGATGGCCAGTATACTTTGGATAATCAGAACCTGGGGTTTGAGAGAGAGAGAGAGGATATCAGCATATTCTCACAACAGGGAACAGATATGATCACTCCTGACACTCTAGAATAGTTGGAAGGAGTAAATCAAGCATCTCTGGGAAACTGTTCAGTCTCAATTCTTGAGCCTTTATTTCTCAAAAGCTGTACCACAGACATACTAAATGGGAAAGTGCTGTATCCTTTCTTATCTCCTGGTTGAGTCTCTAGAACTGATATTTCTGCTCAAAACCACCCATCGACCCCATCCCGCCTGCTTTACTCTCTTTTAATCTAGTTAAATTAGATTTAACTGCCTTCCCTCCACACTCCAGGTTTGAGTTTACATGCTTCTTTCTCTAGTATATATTCCCTGGGCGTCTCTGTTTTATATTTCCAACCTTTTATTGTTCTTATCACAGATGTTGTGACAGACTGGTTACTTATTTGTATTCCTCCCTAGATTTTATGATTTGAATAAATCATATTTAGTGATTTGAATAAATCATATTTATTTATCAAGGGTGAGAGCAGCAGGAAGCGCAGTGGCTACAAATAGTACCAATGTTAAATCAGAGTGAATACATGTGAATCCCAAGAAGCGAGAAAAGCGGGTATATCAAGGTGAGAAGTATCAAATTTTCCATAAGGGCCAGATAAAATAAACTCCAAAATATTTTTGTTGGATCTGGCAGCTGGGAAACAGTGATTTTATTAAGAGTAAATTTAGTGCATTGATTAGAATACAAAACTGATTTTAATTGCTAGAGAATGGATGTGAAATCTGAAAATGAAGACAGCCTATATGGAACACTCTTTCAGGAGGCTTGGGTGAACTTTAAGAATTATTCCCCTCTTACTATACTATTTATTGTGTGCTTTATTATTTAGGATCACAGTATGATGTAATGGATGAGAGCACAGACTCCCCCACTTAGTGTTTTTTGTAATTTGGGAAAATTACTTAATCTTTCTAAACCTCAGTTTTTATCTGTAAAATGAAAATAATAAAAGTGCCTACCTTGAAGCTATGGTAAGGAGTAAAGTCTATAATATAGAGAGAGCATGTGACACTCTTAGAAGTTACTGGTGTATATAAAGCGCTTAATAATTGTTAGCTTCTTTTAGCTTATGTGTCACCTCAACATAAGTACTTCACATGTATCGTTTCTTGGACTCTTTAGAAGAACTATATTGTTATTCCTTGTTTTTTCAACTTTATTGAGGTTCTGTTAGCAAAATGTACATTGTGGTTTGATATACATGTACATCATGAAAAGATTCCCATCATCTAGTTATTGTTATTATTATTTATATTTTGCAAATAATAAAACTGAGGCTTAGAGAAGTTACTTAACTTGCTCAAGGTCGCACAGCTAGTAAGTGGTGTTGATTCAACATTATTAGATTTGGAATCTGCCCGCAATGGAGGAGACCCAGGTTTGATCCCTGGGTTGGGAAGATCCCCTAGAGAAGGGAATGATTGCCCACTCCAAGGTTCTTGCTTAGAGAATTCCATGGACAGAGGAGCCTGGCACACTACAGTCCATGGGGTCACAAAGAGTCAGACACGACTGAGAGACTAACACTTTCACAGTTTCATGTATTATGCATTCAAGACATACCTAACTTTATTTTATTTTTTTTATATTTCTAGGCTATGCAGTACATTTGTGAGTTTTTTTCAAATTGTCACAAATCTCCCCAAGTTTTTCCAATTTGTTTTTTGAAAAAGACCTAAGTCTAAGTGGACCTGCCTGCACAGTTCAAAGCTGTGTTATTGAAGGGTTGGCCATAGTTGAGTGGGTTATGGGGTGGTGCTCGAAGACAAAGGAGCATTTTAAACAATATTAAGAATGCTTTTGAGGTTTAATATATTTATTTTTAGAGTGGCCCATCATAATTTATAAACGAGGGACATCAGTAAACGTTTTCAGGAAAGTGACATTCTTTGTAAGTTTCTCTGTTTTTTGATTTGGTGACCTCTTAAGCTTATTTATAAGTAAAACATACTCATGAAAAAATTAAAATTATAAGAGGTGTAAAATGGAAAGTAAATTTTTTCTCCTCTTCATAACCCCTCCCTACCATGTATGCATAGGCATTTTCTGTTTGTGCGTTTCTCCTATGTATATATGTGTAAGGTGCATAGATAAAGACGAAACCTTTTCACAAAAACATAGGTAAGGCTCTTCCTATACATTCTGCAACGTGCTATTTCACTTAGATGTCTTTCTATGTAGAACATGTAGATCTTCCTCCTCAGTCTTTGAAAGGACCTGATAGCATTTATTTAATTCATTTCTTGTTGATGGCCCTAACATCTTGCTGTATTTTTCTTAGTTTTTGCTATTGTGAGCAATGCTTTCTTCAGTCTTAGTGTGCTCATCTTTGTGTATGTAAGTGAGAAAATTGCTGGATCAAAAGGTGTATTTGTTTTGAATTGTAATAAATACTGTGTTTTTTTTCCTTAAAGAATAAACTAATCCTCCCATCAACAATGTACAGTGATGCTGATTTCCCCAAAGTGTTACTGCTAGGCGCTCTGTGAAACTAAGTTTTTGTTTTAGGATGCATTTCCTATTTGAGTCAAACTGAGCTGTTTATTTGCCTAATATTTGTATTTATTTTTCTGTGAACTTTCTGTGAATAGTCTGTCATTTTTCTATTGGGTTTTTAGGCTTTTTCTAAAGCACTCATTGTAGCCCTTTGTCATAATTCTTGGAAATATTTTTTCCAGTTTGTTGTTTGATCTTTGACTTTATTGTTGCCTTTTTATTCCCAATTATAAATATTTAGTATTTATGTAGTCATATTTGACTTTTTCTAAATAGGTTCTTAAGTGATACTTTTAAACCCAGCTATTGCTCTTTGAAATTACAGGTTTTTCCTGGGAGACCACACTGATAAGTCTTCTTAAAGATGGCTTGAAATTTCTTATCCACTATTTTTTAGATGTTGCTCTTGAACGTTAACATGTGGCTTTTCAATCCTATCTACAAATGGAGGTGGTGATGACATCCTGTAGGTGTTTTTAATCATGGGTTTAGGACCTGAGAGACTGGCGCTCCTTTAGCAATTTAAAAATTAATCAGAAGCATTTTAAAAACTGTTATCTCATAATTTTGTTGTTTAGCTTGCTTATTTACTTATTTATTTGTATTTACAGAATAATAAGGCTGTCTGCAAAGATTTGAAAAATGGCAACAAATGAAAGTATCAGCATCTTTAGTTCAGCATCCTTGGCTGTGGAATATGTAGATTCACTTTTGCCTGAGAATCCTCTGCAGGAACCATTTAAAAATGCTTGGAACTATATGTTGAATAATTATACAAAGTTCCAGATTGCAACGTGGGGATCTCTCATCGTTCATGAGGTCCTTTATTTCTTGTTCTGTTTACCTGGATTTTTGTTTCAATTTATACCTTACATGAAAAAGTACAAAATTCAAAAGGTGAGTATAATGAACTTGCACTGGAGTATTATCATTAGTCTTGTTGAGTATTTTTAAAGTAAATATAATTTGTAACTGAAAATAGACTGTACATCAGGGCTGTCCAACAGACATGTAATGAAGCCGCATACATAATTTTCTACTAGAATATATTAAAAATAACAAAAGGGGGGAATAATGTTCACAATGTATTTAGTTTAATCCAGTAAATCTCAATTATATTTCAGTAAGTAATCAAAATTAAAAAGTATTTAATGGGATATATTGTGTTCTTATTCTTACAGTAAGTGTTCAAAATTTAGTGTATATTTTACACTAATTTCAGCTCATCTCTTAAGACTAAGTGTATTTAAAATGTTCAGTAGCCACATTTCTAGTTGCTACCATATTACACAGCACAACCCTAGATCATTACTGATAAGGTTTCAGAAAGAATTTGTTGAATTGTGCCTTCAATAGATTTGATGTTTATCTAATTTGAGTTTATAAGTTTTAATTAAAAAAATTTTTATTGAGTTATAGTTGATATACAATAAATTAGTTTCAGATGTTAGTTTCAATGCTGAATCACAGCATTGTGATTCAGAATTTTTGTACATTATGCTCCACCTTACGTTATTATGAAATACTGGCTATATTCCCTATGCTATCCTTGTTTTGCTGTGCTTAGTCGCTCACTTGTGTCCAACTCTTTGCAACCCCATGGACTGTAGCCTTTGAGGCTCCTCTGTCCATGAGTATTTTCCAGGCAAGAATACTGGAATGGGTTGCCATGCCCTCTTTCAGGGGATCCTCCCAACCCAGGGATCAAACCCAGATCTCCCATATTACAGGTGGATCCCTTACCGTCTGAGCCACCAGGGAAGCTAGCAAGGGAAATAAGTAACAAGGAAGTAACAAGAAAGTAAGAGCCTTGTTACTTAACTGTTTTATATGTAGTAGTTTGTACTTCTTTTTTTTTTTTTTAATCTCCTACCTCTATCTCACTCCTTCCCTCTTTCTCCCTGCTGGTTGTAACCTCTAGTTTGTTCTCCATATCTGAATCTATGTCTTGTTTTATTCATTCGTTCGAGTTTTTTTCTCACATCTAGGTGATAACATACATATTTGTCTTTTCTCTGAGTTATTTCACTTAGTGTAATACCTTCCAGGTCTATCCACATTGTTGCACTGGCAAAATTTCATTCTTTTTAATGGCTGAGTAGTCTATTGTGTGTATATACCCCGTCTTCTTCCACCATTCATCTGTTGATGGACACTTAGATTGCTTCCATATCTTGGCCATTGTAAAGAATACTGGTATGAATGCATGGTGTGCTTGTATCTTTTCTAATTAGTTTTTTGTTTTTTTTCAAATATATACCCAGGAGTGGAATTAATAGGTCATAAGATAATTCTATTTTTAGTCTTTTGAGGAACCTCCATACTGTCCACAGTGTCTGCACCAGTTTACATTCGTGCCAACTGTGTACTGAGGTTCCCTTTTCTTCACATCCTCACCAACATTTGTATTTGTAGTCTTTTTTGATAATAGCCATTCTGACAGGTGTGAGGTGATATCTCATTGGGATTTTTATTTGCATTTCCTTAATGATTTGTGATGTTGAGTATTTTTTCATGTGTGTATTGACCATCTGTATGTCTTTGGGAAAATGTCTGTTCAAGTCTTATGCTCATTTTTATATCAAATTATATGAGCCCTAATCATATATTATGTTTTAGATATTAATCCCTAATCAGTCTTGCAGATTAAGTAACTTGCAAATATTTTGTCCCGTTCAATAGTTGCCTGTGGTGTCAGGAGTTTCCTTTGCCATGAGAAACATACTTTAAAGTTTAATTAGGTCCCATTTGTTTGTTTTTGCTTTTGTTTCCTTTGCTTTAGGAGACAGATCTAAAAAGGTATTGTTGTGATGTGTTGTCTTCTATGAATTTTATGGTGTTCCCATACAAATACTAAAATTATTTGTTCCAGTTCTAAAAAAAATGCCAGTGGTGTTTTGATAGGGATTGTATTGACTCTACATTACCTTGGGTAGTGTGGTCATTTTAATAATAATTCAATATAACAGTTCTTCCAATCTAAGAACATGATGTATCTTTCCATTTGTGTTATCCATTTGTGTTTCTTTCATCTGTGTCTTAAGAGTTTTCTGAGTACAAATCATTTATCTCTTTAGGTAGGTTTATTACTAGGTATGGTATTCTTTTTGCTGAAATGGTAAATGGGATTGTTTCCTTAATTTCATTGTTAATGTATAAAAATCTATTGATTGAGTTCTGTATATTAATTTCGTATCTAACGACTTTACCAAATTCATTGGTAAACTCTAGTAGTTTTCTGGTGGTGTTTTTAGGATTTTTCATGTCATCTGCAAACGGTGACAGTTTTACTTCTTCCTTTCCAATCTGGATTCCTTTTGTTTCTTTTTCTTGTCCTATTGTTGTGTCTAAGACTTCCAATACTGTGTTGAATAAAAGTGGGCATCCTTATCTTATTCCTGATCTTAGAGGAAATGTTTTCAGGTTCTCACCATTGACTGTGTTAGCTGTGGACTTATCATCTGTGGCCTTTATTATGTTGAGATATGCGCCCTTTATACTCACTTTATGGAGAAGTTTTATCATATATAAATTTTAATTTTTGAATTAGCTAGAAGGGAATCTTATTCCTTCGTATTATTTTGTAATTCACTATAATCCTTAATGTCTCAACTCTTCAGTGTTGTTAATATGCTAAGACTTTGATCAAGAGTGTTAAAATTTTGTTTTTATTCTAAATATAGCATGGTTTTTCTGCAGCATTCATGTCATCTTCCAAAAAATGATGATGTTCCTAACTTCTCAGTATTTGCTTCAGTACACTAAGTGTTTCTTGAGAGTTTGCGTACATGGTACATCTTCTCAGGTTTAAACATAGGGTAAATAATGAACTCTAGTAACTAAAGAGTTTGACACAGTTCTCAGGAAGGAGTCTGTACCATATTGTTAGAGAAAGAAAGAATTTATCAACACTTAGTAAACCTATAATAGTTTCTAATGCTTACTATTAGCTTTTTTCAAAAAGTCATGCCAAACTCAGACTCGGGCACACAGTCTTGATGTAAAGTAGGCCTTTTGGGAATGTTCATCTAAAGGTTGCAACTCATTGAGTTCATGTCTGTGGCAGTCAGTACATACATCCTCTGTAATCAGTCTCTTCACTTTGTAGCCTCTCCTGGTGAGTCTCACTTTAAGCAACTACTAACATTGATCCTTTTGGGGGATACTGCATGGGGCCAGCTGCTTGTGGACTCCAGGTCAAAGGAGGGAAGAACAAAGAGTAAAGGGAGAAGGAATTAAAAGGGCTGTGGCCTAAAGGAGAGTATCCTGTTACTGTAAATAAAGGCCACAATATTTCCAAAATGCTTTTTATAGAAAGGCCTGCTTTGAAAGGCAGAATTGTGTTTGAGTGTCTTAAGTTCTCATGCATGTTTGGAATTCTGACTGCAATGGATCACCCACTGCATTATTTATGGGGCTGATTGGTTGGTTGTATGACTGTCCAGGCCAAACTATCCCTCTCTGCCTTCTGCCCTCTACAGTTGACTCACTAGTCAGAGGTGGTAACTTTTTCAGAGAGAAAGGCCTGTTTCAGTTAAGATTTTATGAAGACTCCAGAGAAAAATGTGACAAAAGAAAGGACAAGCAATAATCTAGTTTACAACTAGTTACTTATAAACAGAGATCAAAAGCCTTCAAATCTGTGCTTAGCATGTGTTTCTTGAGTTTTGCAACCATTAAAGTCCCTGCTTGGAGATTTTTTGATAATAAAATTAACTGAAGATTAATCAGTACAAGTTTTCACAATATAAAGGGATTTAAAAACAAGGCAATAAGTCAGTATAGGTTAGGTTAATTACAGATTTATGCATTTTGAAGGCAGATACCCTGAAACACTGACACCGAAAATTCTGCTTTGAAATAGAATAGACAGTTAATGTACATGCTTGCTAGGGGGAAGGGTGATATTTACTTCTGTGAAAGTAGAGAAATAGACCTTGCAGGATTTTTTTTTTCTTTATGTCATACATCTTAATAATTCTCTAGCAATTTTCCTCAAAGATTTATACATTAAAAACATTCTTCCTGAAATCTGTGACCCTCATAAATATTAAATCGTGATTTTTTTTTTTAAGTTATAGCTGATTTTTTTTTCTGTTAATTTCCACAGCTACATCAGTGTTAGATTCTAGTCAAGATATCACCAGTTAGTTAAACATAGTTCTTTGGAGAAAAGAGTGGCTTTTCCCACCCAAGCCAGAATCTTTCATTTATTTTGTCCCCAGTCACAGACTGGAAGTTCAGAGGAGCAAGATCAGATCATGCTCAGAGCAGAAATAGACAATTATAAAGTAATCTTGCCTAATTCCTTCATTTTATTGTGAGACTGAGATGTGAGCTTCACAGAGACCCTGAGGTTTAGAACCAACTCTGACTGATTGATTACCAGTTGAACTCTTCCTTTTTTGTCAGGGAAGGAAGCTCTTCTAAAGATTTCAGGAACAATACTGGAACCCTAGATTTTAGTTAGTCCCAAGTTCTGCTAATAACTGCCTATGTGTTCCTGGGCAAGGTGGTTGACCTCTGGGCCTCTGCTGAGGTCAGTGGTTTCCATTGCAGATTTCTGAATTTAGGGGTAAGAGCATTTAAAAGAGCAAAAACTATTTATTACTTACTATCTTTTTGTAAAACCAAAAGCACTTCTTAACTAAGTACAGCCCTTTGAATTGAATACATATTCACTTTTCTTTATGGCTTGCTGAGCAAGTTGATAATCCTGATGGGGTTTTGTGAACATTTCTCTGCATTGATCACTTGCTCATTTGACTTTAATCTGTGAACTTCATCTGTGGCCAGTAGCTCTCCATTCTTTGGGAACCACGGGACACATTTGTTTCTGGAGTTTTTTCAGCTCAGAGAGTTTCTAATTCTGTCAATGTGTATGAAGAAAGATGCACTTATTTCTGGGTATGAAATCCACTGAATGGTGTTGCCTGCCTGTGTAGTAAGGCTTTCAGTGCTGTGTGTATAGCTCCCTCAGCAATTGGGAGAACTCAGCTGTGATTGTAGCATGACACACGTCCTCATCTCTGGAATTCCTGATAAAAGTAAATGATCCGTGGGCAGCAAAAACAGGACTGACTTATTCTGTAGTGTTGCTTTGGTTTGCTCTGTAGTGTTGCTTAAAGATCATTTGGGCCATTATGCCTGAACCTGAGTTTGGACAATTTCTTCATCTGTTTATAGTAGTGATAATAGTTGTCAAGAATTTAGAATGTTGGGGGTGAGTGTTATAGTTCCTGGGCCTTAGTTACTGTAACTTAGCAATTATAATACAGAATCTACATAACATAGGATTAATTAAATAACATAGATTTCAGGTTCCATATAGACATTAGAGAAAAAGCTAAGAATTTACTTTTAGTTTTCAGGTGAAACTTCTGATAGCAGAGGCTGATACTAAATGTTTTAATTTTTTTCTCCATAGGATAAACCAGAAACATGGGAAAACCAATGGAAATGTTTTAAAGTGCTTCTCTTTAATCACTTTTGTATCCAGCTTCCGTTGATTTGTGGAACTTACTATTTTACAGAGTATTTCAGTATTCCCTATGATTGGGAAACAATGCCAAGATGGTATGTAGATAAAGATTTGATTTTTATACTCAGTTATGGTTTATCATTCAATTAAAATATCTTTAGTATTACCTTCTTTCTTCATTTGGTTAATGTTTGTTCTTAACTTGGAAGTAAATAAAATATAGAAAGCTATAGTAGAAACTTGAAATGTTCCCATTTTTATGTGTTTCTATATTTTAATATCTTTATTGGAGAGTGAGTTTCTTACATCAGAAGTTTCTTATAACAGAAGTTATATGATTATGTACAGGATATGGAGGCTTCTACCAAGAAAAAATATATTTTAAATCTAAAATGAAAAAAATGAGTGTAAAGTTTATAAAAATTTTGTCCATATAGACACACACGTGTATATATATATTATCTGAGCATAAATATTTATGTTCAAATAATTTTTGTATTCTAGCTTTTTGTTCTGACCTGAATAGATGTACAATATATAGATATATGCTTTTCCTATTACTGTATATGCAGCATAAAAGAGAATTTGTGTATTTGTTCCTGTATAAATAAAATATTCTTGCCCATTGCACTTACATGCTTCTCTTTGGCAGAAGAAAGTGATTTTACTATTAAGAGTAGTAAGTCCTTTATCAGTGTTGCTCTTTGCCTAGAAATTTTGAGTTTTGTTTCTTAGTTCTGATTTTATAACTTTTTTTTTTTTAATTTAATTAGAATTGGTATGGTGGTCAGCCTCTTTAACCCTTCTTCAGGTGGTATCATATATCTAGCTTGTATCTATATGTATTGTTTTGAGAATTTTTTGATCAATATAACCAGTTAAATCAAGATAGTATTTGATTTTATGCAGTGTCCATCAGTGATCCTAGGTTAAAGTCTAGATTGTTTTAGTAAGTTATTTTATCCTCATTATGGTATTTTCATCTTAAAGGTACATGCTTTTGGCAAGATGTTTTGGCTGTGCAGTGATCGAGGATACTTGGCACTATTTCTTACATAGGCTTTTACATCACAAAAGAATATATAAATATATTCATAAAATTCATCATGAGTTTCAGGTATGTTAGAATTATCTTTAATATATTTTTTACTCTTTGAGGCAAAAATGTTATTTTTTTAAAGAATCTGAACTTAAAAAAAATTGTCAGTGATGTCTTTATTTCATTTTCCTTTGGCATAATTGTTTAGAATACACACACACATAAACATGAACACAAAGCTAGTTCTACAGATTTTTTCTAGTATCCTAATTTCATGGTAAATTGAGGCCTGAAAGAAAAATATTCATTTTTGTATTTTGATTCAGAGCGCTGTACTTACACAGCTGGGTACCTGGCAGTTTGATGGAGGCTCTAATGCTGTTATGATCATTTAAGTGAGACCCCAAAACAACAAACCTTGAATCATTAAATTTTTAAAACAATTTTCAACTTAGCTTTAATGCTTTTCTACCTCATTGCTAACTTCTTCCCACAAAACAGGGTTTTTTTTGTTTTTTTTTTAAATCAGAACTGCTTTGTAGTTAGCTTTGTCAGATTTGTTTCATTGGTATGTTCTGCATTGATCCTGATTACCTGATATGATAAATCAAATATCCCTTTCTTGGCAGAACAAATTCAGGTGCATAAACCACATTTAGAATTCAAACCAGTTGTTTTGATGCCTTTATCTCAAACCATTAAAATAGATCATATTAAGGACATCCCTAGGCCTTTTAATATTTGGTAGAAACAGAGAGATATCTTTATTGAGAATTACTGTTAACGTTTATATAGGTATGACTAGACATACAGTTCACCCTTAATATCCATGGGTTCTGAATCCATGAATTCAGCCAGCTGAATATGCACATCCTCTGGAAACCCTCATTGAAAATATTGGGGAAAAAAATTTCAGAAAGTTCCTAAAGGCAAAACTTGAATTTGCCTTGAATGAGCAACTATTTACATAACATTTAAGTTGTGTTCACAACAATTACACAATTACATAGCATTTATATTGTATTAGGTCTTGTAAGTAATCTGTAGATGATGTGTATGGGAGGATGTGCATAGATTATGTGCAAATACTGCCAAATACTGCCTTTTTATTAAAGTTTGGTGTCCATGGGGGTCCTTGAACCAATCCCTTTAGAATACTGAGGGATGACTGACTGTATTATCATAACATATAGAAGGGATATAGTTTTATAAAATGATATGCACAAATAAATTTAGAAAGATGGTAATGAGAACCCTGTATGTGAGACAGCAAAAGAGACACAGATGTAAAGAACAGACTTTTGGACTCTGTGGGAAAGGGAGAGGGTGGGATGATGTGGGAGAATGGCTTTGAAACATGTATACTATCATGTAAGACATGAAAAAAAAAAGAATATAAAAAAAAAAATGTGTATATATTAGCCAGGGTTCTTCCAAGAATCAATAGGAGACACATACACACAGATTTATTTTAAGGAACTGGCTCATGCAGTTGTGGGAGCTGGCAAATCTGAAATCTATAGGGCAGCTAACTGGAACTGCAGGAGAGACTTGATGTTGCAGGCCTGAATCTGAATTCCTATGGGCAACAGACTGGAAAGCACACAGGTTTTCTGTACTGTAGTCTTGAGTGCTCCTTCTTTCCTTGGGAAGCCTCAGTCTTTGCTTTTAAAGCCTTTAGCTGATTGAATGAAGCCCACCTGCATTATAGAGGATCCTCTTTACCGATTTAAATATTAAATATTGATCACATCTAAAATAGACCTGCACACCAAATCTAGACTGATGTTTGACTAAGCAACTGGACACCATGGCCTAGATAAGTTCTTACATAAAATTAACCATCACAATATATTAAGCAATTCTTACTTATTTTAGGCTCCATTTGGAATGGAAGCTGAATATGCACATCCTCTGGAAACCATAATTCTTGGAACTGGATTTTTCATTGGAATCATGCTTTTATGTGATCATGTTATTCTTCTTTGGGCCTGGGTGACTGTTCGTTTGATAGAGACTATTGATGTCCATAGGTAAGGTTTGGTTTCTGTTCAGGTAGAAGGTATCATAAAACATCCTTTCTTCATGGTCATAGATTATCTTTCTTATTTTTTTAAATTGAGATGTAATTGACATATTGTGTTTTAGGTATACAGTGTAATGGTTTGATATATATATTGCTGATCCGTCTTTATACCTTGTTACAATTTTGTGTGTGTGTGTGATGAGAACTTTTAAGATTTACTCTCTTTGCAACTTTCAAATTCCCAGGACTGTTGACTTCAGCCTCTATGCTATTCATTACATGCCCAAGGCTTAGTCATCTTACAATTGGAAGTTCATACCTTTGACCACTTTCACCCATTTTACACACTCATAGTCATTGTCATAGATTATCTTTTCTAAGTAGACTAATAGTAGGAGAAGTTAAACTTTGTTAATGTTACTGTTTTTAAGAAAACAGGAGAATATAATCATTGGGGAAAAGTTCAAATAATAGACTTTTTTTTGCATTCTTGTCTATAACTGTTGTCATTTTTATGATGAGACTATATTCATGTATTATTTGGGAAAACGAAACGAAATTTTGGAAGTGCTGCAAAACTGCCCTCCAAAGGGCCCCTCTTTACATGACCAGCAGGAGCCGGCAAGAATGCTTTCCCTGCTTCTGATACCTTTTCCAGGCTGGACATGACAATATCATTAATCTTGGTTATTAGGAGAGCAGAGAACCTTCAGGGTTGTGATCTGCATTCCCCAGGGACTGGTGAGGCTGCACGCCTGTGTGCTTGTTGTCACAGTTATTTTTTTCTTTGAATTAGCATTTTATATCACTTGCCTACTTTTTGTTAGGTTATATGTTTTATAACCTATTATGAAAAAGCAAAAGTGTTAGTCACTCTGTTCTGTCCTACTCTTTGTGACCCCATGCTGTGAAGCCCATCAGAATCCTTGGTCCATGAAATTCTCCAGGCAAGAATACTGAGGGATGGAGTGGGTAGCCATTCCCTTCTCCAGGGAATCTTCTCAACACAGAGATTGAACCCAGGTCTCTCCTGCATTGCAGGCAGATTCTTTACCGCCTGAGCCACCAGGGAGACTTACAACATTTTGGTTCATGTGTAAGCTTTGTTCAGTTCAGTTCAGTTTGGTCTCTCAGTCATGTCTGACTCTTTGCAACCCCATGGGCTGCAGCACTCCAGGCTTCCCTGTCCATCACCAACTCCTGGAGCTTGCTCAAACTCATGTCCATCGAGTCGGTGATGCCATCCAACCATCTCATCCTCTGTCATACCCTTCTCCTCCTACCTTCAATCTTTCCCAGCATCAGGGTCTTTTCTACGAAGTCGGTTCTTGAATCAGCTGGCCAAAGTATTGGAGCTTCAGCATGAGTCCTTCCATTGAATATTCAGGACTGATTTCTTTTAGGATTGACTGGTTTGATCTCCTTGTAGTCTAAGGGATTCTCAAGAGTTTTCTCCAACACCTCAGTTCAAAAGCATCAGTTCTTCAGTGCTCAGCTTTCTTTACGGTCTAACACTCATATCCACACATGACTACTGGAAAAATCATAGCTTTGACTAGATGGACCTTAGTTGGCAAAGTAATGTCTCTGCTTTTTAATATGCTGTCTAAGTTTGTCATAGCTTTTCTTCCAAGGAGCAAGCATCTTTTAATTTCATGGTTGTTACATGAAATTACAAAGTAGGTAACTTTGTTATATATGTTGTAAATATTTTCTCTCCCATCTGTCATTTCAATTTTAATTCTTGATGGTTCTTTTGCAGTACTGAAGTTTTAAATTTTTATATAGTAAAATCTATCAGTTTTATTTTTTTCTGGCTTTTGGATTTCATGCCTTGCTTGAAAAGCAAGTTTAATGTTCCTGAAACACTGTTGAAAGAAATATATTTGTTGTTTTAATAAAATAATTGGTTAAATAGTGTAATTCATGCCAGCAATTATTTTATTCTTCTGTAATGACCCTAAAGCTAACCTTTACTTGAAAAAAAATACTGAAACATCCAGCCTTCACCAAATAGAACACTTCTGTACATTTCTGCCCACCACTGACAAATATTATGTGCATATTTCACATGCTTCCTTTGTATTGATTAGAAGGCATTTTTTGGGAAAATTATTTCTATCTAATTCCTTTTCAGATGCCTAATATAATACCCTAATTGATTATTTAAACATGATTATATATTTTTTTAATTTTGGAGGGAGCTTTTATTTCATCTGTGAAAGCAGAATATGAAATTCTAGAAATTATTTCTGAATCATTAAAATAGCAAAATTAATGCTTCTAATCTTGGGCAGAGAAGTGGTAGATGATGTGTCCTTCTTTCTTTCTTTCCATTGCTCCTTTCTATTTCCTTCCTTCTCAGCCTGCTCAAGGGAGGGAAGGACTGGGGTGATTCAGACTGGTATAATTGTAGATACCAGATTTTAGACTTGTAGTTAGAAATAAAGAAGTTGCAAAACAGTAATCTTCAGATTTAACCTTTGTAATGCTTGGTACTAATTTTGTATAACTTTTCCTAAAAGACATACGTAGTATTATGGGTGTTACAAACTTTGGTAAGCAAATTCCTCTAAAACAGAAAAAATTCATGAAAATCTGTGTCTAAGAATTCATTACTATAATCCTTCCTTCATCTCCTGATTGTAATATTAATATTAAATTCTATAAATTGTTCAAGTTTTTCTTTAATTACTAAAAGTCGTTTCTAGAGTATGTACCATTTGCTGTGAACTTTTATAAACATGTCAGAAATAAGTGATTTAAGTACAGTGGAATGTTATTTGAATGGTTAACAAGCAGATTATGGTCAATGAACAAGTTGATTATTGATGGTGTATTTACTTCCTTAATAATCTTTATCATTTTCATTTCAGTGGTTATGACATTCCTCTCAACCCTTTAAATCTCATTCCTTTTTATGCTGGTTCTCGGCATCACGATTTCCACCACATGAACTTCATTGGAAACTATGCTTCAACATTTACATGGTGGGACAGAATTTTTGGAACAGACTCTCAATTTAATGCCTACAATGAAAAGATGAAGAAAGTTGAGAAAAAGACTGAATAAGCATCTCATATAAACCTTCCAGAAAATATGCACTTCCTGAATTGAAGCTAGTAGCTAACATTGCTTCTGGGGAGCAGAAGTATACATATGACTTGGCCACTAAGTGATTTAAAAGAATATTAACAACTTTTAATTAATTTCCTAGTGGGAGCTTTCATATATTTAAATACACTTTTCCTGAGGAAGTTTTAAGGGCCATTTTGCTAACTTACAAAAAGGATTTAAGTAATGGAAGGAGTATTAATTGAAGTCTTTGCCCCAACATTGTACCATAGGCGTGAAGCTAAAATTGGTCTTTAAACCTTTTAAATATATAGTGGCCGTTTCAGGAACTCTTGGTAGTGGTGTTGGCCTCCTGTTGAACTTTAAATACCTTTTTGGAATTTGCATAAAAATCAAATGCTATGGATTGAACTATACCAGTCTGTACAGTATGAGTGAGTGCCGAATCCAGAATAGCCAGTGCCAGGAATTTCTTCTCATCTGGAGCTGACCAGTTTGAAGTGACTCTTTGGGAAGTCCTTTTTGATTACAATGTACCACTGTTATAAATTAAGGCATTTATGAATTGATGTAAGACTATTTTAGTCTACAGGTTTTCAAGTTACTTGAACTTTTTTAAAAAATTGAGCTTTATTTCTGCTATTTACCCTTTCAGTTTTGTATATCAAGTTTTCTTTGTACTTAAAGCAGTGTCCTGAAACTGTACTGGCTTGCTGTATTTGCACTTGGAGCTATTGAAATAAATGTGATTTTGTTTGATTATTCCATTTCCAATTTAAAACATCGTTTGTCACCTTTTATTTATTCTTATCGGGAAAAGTATAAAAATCACTAAATTATTGTTTTGTAACAAAAGGAACAGTTTTATCTTTTTAAATGCTTCATTTCTTAAACTTTTTGACAGTTTCAACATGTATTTATCAGGCTATTGTGGGAAATTCTGTTGACCTAATAAAATGGAGGATATTGAAACAGCTCTTTACTCCACTTAGAAAAAATACAGATGGAAGAATAGAGACAAACTTTATAGGGCTGACTTAATTTCAAGTAGGTAGCCCAGTGGAAGAAAATCCACCTGCCAGTGCAGGAGACATGGGTTCAATCCCTGGGTTGGAGACATCCCCAGGAAAAGGAAATGGCAGCTCATTCCAGTACTCTTGCCTGGGAAATCCCATGGACAGAATAGTGAGGTGGGTTACAGTCCATGGGGTCACAAAGAGTCACATGACTGAGCACACATGCACCGTTTTTTTTTTTTTTGTTTTTATATACTTATACAGTAAAGAGGTTTAAATAAGGACTGAGAAAGTTACAGCTGAGACTCGCTGTTGTTTGGTTGCTACATCGTGTCCCACTCTAACACCATGGACTGCAGCATGCCAGGCTCCCCTGCCCTTCATTATCTCATGGAGTTTGCTCAAATCATGTCCATTGAGTAAATGATGCCATCCAACCATCTCATCCTCTGTTGTTCCCTTCTCCCGCCTTCAGTCTTTTCCAGCATTAAGGTCTTTTCCAATGAGTCGGCTCTTCACATCAGGTGGCCAAAGTATTGGAACTTTAGCATCAGTCCTTCTGATGAATATTCAGGGTTGGTTTCCTTTAGGGTTGACTAGTTTGACCTCCTTGCTGTCCAAGAGACTCACAAGAGTTCAACACCACAGTTCGAAAGCATCATTTCTTTAGTACTCAGCCTTCTTTATGGTTCAACTCTCACATCCATACATAACTACTAGAAAAACCATAGCCTTGACTAGATGGACCTTTGTCCACAAAGTAATGTCTCTGCTTTCTAATATGCTGTCTTGGTGTGTCATAACTTTTCTACCAAAGAACAAGCTTCTTTTAATTTCATGACTACAGTCACCGTCCAGAGTGACTTTGAAACACAAGAAAATAAAAGTGTCACTGTTTCCATTGTTTCCCCTTGTATTTGCCATGAAGTTGTGGGACTCGATGCCGTACTCTTGGTTTTTTGAATGTTGAGTTTTAAGCCAGCCTTTTCATTCAGCTCTTTCATCTTCATCAGGAGGCTCTTTAGTTTCTCTTCACTTTCTGCCATTGAATTGGTATTATCTACATATCTGAGGTTGTTGATGTTTCTCCCAGAAATCTTGATGCTAGCTTATGATTCATCCAGCCTGGCATTGCACATGATGTACTCTGCGTGTAAGTTAAACAATAAGTAGAGTAGCAATATACAACCTAATGTACTCCTTTCCCAGTTTTGAACCAGTTTGTTGTTCCGTGTCCAGTTCTGTTGCTTCTTGATCTGCCTACAGATTTCTCAGGAGGCAGGTCAGTGGTCTGGTATTCCCATATCTTGAAGAATTTTCCATGGTTTGTGGAGATCCACACAAAGGCTTTGGCATAGTCAATGAAACAGAAGTAGATGTTTTTCTGGAATTCTCTTGCTTTTTCTATGATCCAACAGTTGTTGACAATTTGACCTCTGGTTCTTCCACCTTTTCTAAAGCCAGTTTGTACATCTGGGAGTTTTTGTTTCATGTACTGTTGAAGCCTAGCTTGAAGGATTTTGAGCTTTATCTTCCTTGAATGTGAAATGAGTGCAATTGTATGGTAGTTTGAACAATCTTTGGCATTGCCCTTTGAGACTGTAATGAAAACACCTTTTCCAGTCCTGTGGCCACTGCTGAGTTTTCCAGATTTACTGACATATTGAGTGCAACACTTTAAGAGCAACATCTTAGGATTTGAAATAGCTCAGCTGGAATTCAGTCACCCACACTAGCTTTGTTGGTAGTAATGCCCACTTGACTTCACATTCCAGGATGTCCAGCTCTAGATTTGTATCTGGATCATTAAGACCTTTTTTGTACACTTTGGTGTATTCTTGCCACCTCTTCTTAATGTCTTCTGCTTCTGTTAGGTCCTTAGCATTTCTGCCTTTATCATGCCCATCTTTGCATGAAATGTTCCCTTGGTATCTCAAATTTTCTTGAGATTCTCTCATCTTTCCCATTCTATTGTTTTCTTCTGTTTCTTTGCATTGTTCACTTAAGAAGGCTTTCTTATCTCTTTTTGGTATTCTCTGGAACTCTGCATTCAGTTGGGTCTATCTTTCCCTTTCTCCTTTGCCTTTCACATCTTTTCTCAGCTGTTTGTAACGCTTACTCAGACAACCATTTTGTTTTCTTGCATTTCTTTTTCTTGGGATGGTTCTGTTCACCACCTCCTGTACAGTATTACTAACCTCCATGCATAGTTCTTCAGACAGTCTTTCAGATCTAATCCCTTGAATCTTTTTGTCACTTCCACTGTATAATCATAAAGAATTTGATGTAGGTCATACCTGAATGGCCTAGTGGATTTCCATATGTTCTTTATTTAAGTCTGAACTTTGCAATAAAGAGTTTATGATCTGAGCCAAGTCAGCACCAGGTCTTGTTTTTACCCACTGTATAGAACATTTCCATCTTCAGCTGCAAAGAATATAATCAATCTGATTTCAATATTGACCCATCTGGTGATGCCCATGTGTAGAGTCATCTCTTGTGTTGTTTGAAGAGGGTGTTTGCTATGACCTGTGTGTTCTCTGGGCAGAACTCCTGTTAGTCTTTGCCCTGCTTCATTTTGTACTCCAAGACCAAACTTGCCTGTTACTCCAGGTATCCCTTGACTGTCTACTTTTGCATTTCAATTGCCTATGATGAAAAGAACATCTTCTTTTGGTGTTAGTTCTAGAAGGTCTTGTAGGTCTTCATAGAACTGTTTGACTTAAGCTTCTTTGGCATTAGTTGTTGGGGCATAGACTTGGATTACTATGATATTTGAATGGTTTGCCTTGGAAATGAACCAAGATCATGCTGTTATTTTTGAGATTTTACCCAAGTAACGCATTTCAGACTCTTTTTTTAACTATGAGAGCTACTTCATCCCTATTAAGGGATTCTTGCCAACAGTAGTAAATGTAATGTTCATCTGAATTAAATTAGCCCATTCCCATCCATTTTAGTTCACTGATTCCTAAAATGTCGATGTTCACTCTTGTCATCTGCTTGACCATGTCCAATTTACCTTGATTCATGGCCCTAACATTCCAGGTTCCTATGGAATAATCTTTTATACAGCATTGGACTTTACTTTTTCTTTTCATCAGACTTTACTTTCACCACCAGACAGGGCATCTTTTCTGCTTTGGCTCAGCCTCTTCATGCTTTCTGGAGCTATTTATCCACTTCTCCCCAGTAGCATGGTGGATGCCTACAGACCTGGGGGGTCACTTTCCAACCCTCCCCCAATGTGTGTGTGTGTGTGTTTAATAAGTTTGTTCTTAACTCTCAAACAACAATTTTGAGGCTGTACCTAAAACTATGCTGTTTAGTTGTAAGGTATCTAAGGGAATTCTTTTATCATCTACTTTCATTCCCTAATACTCTTGGAACACAGGGGTCTGAACTAAGAGTAGAGTGACACTGTTGAAAATGGTGCTAAATACTTTTAAACAACGTGTGTTCTAATTCTCTTTTTGTACTAGATAACTTTTGCTGTGAATTGTGCTTGATCTCACTTATTGCTCTGGAATGTAGAGCCTTTTTTTTTTTTTTTTTCTATTCATATGTGAACGAATTGTCTCAGAGGTGAAGTTAATCCGGATGTACGGGGCCAGACTTTTAACTTTAGAAACCATGATTGTGGCCACTATATGCCCACACTGCAGACTTGCATCTTCTAGAAAATCTCAGATAATGCTTCCCAGAATTTCCCCATTATGCACATTTTTTTTGAGAAGACAGATGCTTTGAAAGGAAAGAAAAAGTTCTAAGCCAGTAGCCATCCAGAAAGACTCATTAACAGGCACTTCAGTACAAATGAATTTTTATATGATTTACTGACCAGACTTCTTTTAAGATTACCTGAATTAAGCTATCTTTTTTCAGCACTTAACAGTGGGATAGAAACAAATAAATATGAAGACTGCCAAGTCACTTCAGTGGTGTCCAACTCTGTGTGACCCCATAGACAGCAGCCCACCAGGCTCCCCCGTCCCTGGGATTCTCCAGGCAAGAACACTGGAGTGGGTTGCCATTTCCTTCTCCAATGCATGAAAGTGAAAAGTGAAAGTGAAGTCGCTCAGTCGTGTCCGACTCTTAGCTACCCCATGGAGTGCAGCCTACCAGGCTTCTCCATCCATGGGATTTTCCAGGCAAGAGTACTGGAGTGGGGTGCCATTGCCTTCTCCGAATATGAAGACTAGAGTAAAAAAACAATATATAGATTTGTCTAGAAAACAAGGGATTCTTTGTTTCTTAGATTATCTATTTTTAATTTTGCTGAAGTAGTAATTTGAAAGCTTAAAATTAATATAATTAAAATGAGGGTGTAGCATATGCTTAGAGTTAATATCTATAATGTTATAATTAATTAATATTTTGAGCTTCCCTGCTAGGTCAGTGATAAAGAATCTGCCTCCAACACAGGAAACCCAGGTTTAATTCCTGGGTAGGGAAGATCCCCTGGAGGAGGACAAGGAAACCCACTCCAGTATTCTTGCCTGGAGAATCCTATGGGCAGAGGAGTCTGGTGGGCTACAGTCCATAGGGTTGCAAAGAGTCAGACAGCACTGAAGTGACTGAGCATGCATGCAATTAGTATTTTACTCTTTTCTTTATAATCTGGCTAAAGACATTTTAACCTTTGGAAAAGCTTGGATCTGCAATATTTAAAGAAATTCCTATCTCAACTTCTAACTAAACTCTCACATAAAGCCTAGGGCTTTTAAATTTCCCAAGTTGGAGAAAGACTCTGTTCAAAGTCTTCATGCATGAATGCACAGAAGGCTGTATGTTTGTCTCTGAGGATTTAATCCCAATCTATTCTTTGAAAAGATCAAAATCTTCCAGCTAATTATCAGAAGAGTGAGCTATGCCTTTGGTCAAATAGATGCCTTGGCAAGTGATTGTCAAATGCTGACGTTCTCCCATAAAATCACCGGAGGGCTGTGGTAAAATGTCTTAGGACACACTGAGTACTGTTGTGCTCCACATGTTGAAAGGAAGAGGATGTAAGAGGGTAGAACCCACTATACAAAATGCTACTTTCAAACTATTGAAAAAATAAAACTCTGAAAGGGTGGAGCTCACTGTGCAATTGGAGGCTCAGAGCCTAGGCTATCTTTCCAGTAGACTTGCTCACAGGAGAATGAACCCAGCACCAGGCAGGACTGAGCCGTGGCCTTGTCCCTTTGCTCCAAGTAACTGGTCCACTTCCTGGAAAACCTTTTCCTCTCCTGCTACTCTACACCAATTTCCTCATCCTGAAATGAGGATGATAACGTTTCATAGGCAGTTTGTGAGAATTAATTAAAATGTTACATGTGACGTACATGTTGCTGTGTGCAATAAATGTTAGCTATTGTGTTATAAGTTCCCACCATGTTTTCTAATTGAACCAGCTCCAGCCCCCTCCCACCAGCCCTGACTCCCTCACTGAGGTCTTGTGCTGCTTCAGAGAACAGCAGCCTCCCACCCTTCTGCCTCCTCCCCATTCTGGATCTCTAACCTCTGTCTCTCATGCCTCAGCACATTCTGCCTTGGGTTGCTACCTCTTTTAATCCAAAGATTTCTATGTACTTTCATTCTCCTGTAACATTGTTCTTGCTAATCTCTTTCTGAGCCTTTAAGAGGTTCAGTAAGGGTTATTAATAAAGTCAAAGTCATGCAGGTCATGAGTGACTGCAGAGCTGGGACCTTGCTATTCTCCATCTTTCCTTCCATATCCTCTGTACACCTGGCATGATACCTTGTACATGATAGGAGATCGAGAAATGTTTTATTAATTAAAAAAGGGGGAGACTATTGTAATAGGAACTTAATATAGGATTTGCCAATTATATTGCCATTTAAACAATTCAGAGTGTTTTAAATAATAAGAGCCAGTAGTGGAGGTGCAGAAGGGGAGCGAGGGATGTTTGAAGTGCATAACAAAACCAGAGCTAGGTGCGGGGCTGCCTGGGCCAGCTGAAGTCTCTGTGCTAATTCTTCAGGATCCTAAAGTTTGATATCACTGGTACAAATTCTCATGGACTATGCAGTTTGATGTGCTCTTTTAGGGAACAAGTTACAGATTAGAGGGCATATGTGTGTCTATTTAACTTGACAAAAAACTACCTAACTAAGATCATGGTATCTGGTCCATCACTTCATAGGAAATAGATAGGGAAACAGTGGAAACAGTGTCAGACTTTATTTTGGGGGGCTCCAAAATCACTGCAGATGGTGATTGCAGCTATGAAATTAAAAGACACTTACTCCTTGGAAGAAAAGTTATGACCAACCTAGAGAGCATATTCAAAAGCAGAGACATTACTTTGCCAACAGAGGTCCGTCTAGTCAAGGCTATGGTTTTTCCAATAGTCATGTATGGATGAGAGTTGGACTGTGAAGAAAGCTAAGTGCTGAACAATTGATGCTTGGGAACTGTGGTGTTGGAGAAGACTCTTGAGAGTCCCTTGGACTGCAAGGAGATCCAACCAGTCCATTCTAAAGGAGATCTGTCCTGGATGTTGTTTGGAAGGAATGATGCTAAAGCTGAAACTCCAGTACTTTGGCCACCTCATGCAAATAGCTGACACACTGGAAAAGACTCTGATGCTGGGAGGGATTAGGGGCAGGAAGAGAAGGGGACTACAGAGGATGAGATGTCTGAATGGCATCACCAACTCGATGGACATGAGTTTGAGTGAACTCCGGGAGTTGATGATGGACAGGGAGGCCTGGCATGCTGCAATTCATGGGGTCACAAAGAGTCGGACACGACTGAGTGACTGAACTGAACAAGAAAAATGTATAGGGGTGGTCCCAAGATGGCAGAGGAATAGGATGGGGAGACCACTTTCTCCCCCACAAATTTATCAAAAGATGAGTTGAATGTTGAGCAACTTCCACAAAATGACTTCTGAACACTGGCAGAGGACACCAGGTACCCAGAAAGGCAGCCCAATCTCTTCAAAAGGAGGTGGGACAAAATATAAAAGATGAAAACAGAGACAAAAGATTTAAGGATGGACACCCATCCAGGGGAGGGAGCTGTGAAGGAGGAGAAGTTTCCACACAGTAGGAAATCCTCTTACAGGCGTGTCTGTGGGGGGTTTGGAAATCTCAGAGGGCAACATAACTGGGAGGAAAAAAAAAAAAAAAAACAAACCCACAGAATATGCACCTAACCAAAACCACTAGTGAAGTCAGAGAAGTGACACAGATGCTCGCATCCACCACCAACAAGTGGGGGCTGGGCAGGGAGGCACAGGCTACATCATTGGTCCTTAGCTTAAGGACCGGGCCTGAATGCCCTGAGGACTATCTGAGGAAGCTAATGTGAGATAGCAACCCAAACTGTGGGATCGCCACAGAGACAGAAAAAAAAAAGACTTTTCTGAGAAAGGCTGTCGTGCCGCCCAGTGACCCCTGGCACGTTCACAGAACAAAGAAGTGAGCAAATACCCAAAGAGAGCAAGCTGGCTGCCATAGAGGGAGGGTCCTCCCTCCCCGGAGGCAGAAAGGCAGGCGTGTGACAGCCAGAGCCGGAAAGCAAGAGGCTGCTGCAATCTTGGCCCCAGAGACTGCACCTTCCACCAAACTCTGAGCAGGCTGTCAGTTGCTAACCACGTCTTCCTGGGATACTGGTCGGTTCACGTCTGCCAGGAGTGTCACAGTGTGAGATCAGCTCCCCAGAGGAGACGCACGGCACACATGGGACTGTGCTCTCGAGGTGCACCTGGGAACTGAGCAGCCGGGACCAGGGAGGTGTATAAGACACACGAATCACTTGGCATGGGGTGCTCAACAAGCACCCAGCCGCCTGAGCTGCTTGTACCTGGGAAGAGCACAAAATGCACAGCCCATCGGGGTCTGTGCCCTTGCAGAGCACCTGAGAACTTGAGCAGCTTGGAGCTGGTAGGTGCACGAGACGCAGGGGCCACTTGGGACAGTGTCCTTGCAGAGCAGGCTGGAGCCTGAGCAGTGAGGACCTGGGAAGTACGTGCTGCCTTGGGCTGTGGCAGACCCAGTGTGGCCCATCCACTGTGAGCACTCCCCACACGTGCCAGTAGTATTTGTCTGCAGTGTCCCTCCCTCTCCACAACACAACTGAACAAGTGAACCTAAATAAGTGGCCATGTTTGCTCCCTTGTATCAGGGAAATTAAACACTGAAGAGACTTGCAAACAGAGGAAGCCAAGATAAGCAAAGAAGGGGGAACCACTCTGGAAGTGACAGATGCAACAGATTAAAACCCTGCAGTTAATGCTGACTGTGCATTTGATGGACACCTATAGACCTTGAAAACAAGTACAAGCCAGAACAAAGGACTATCTGGCACTGAACCAACCCCACACTGCCCACCACAGCTCCAGAGAAATTCCTAGATATATTTTTACTATTATCAATTTTTAGTTTTTTTTAAAAAATTTAGTTCTTTATTACTCCTCTAACTTTCATTCTTATAATCTAATATTACCTTTCAAAAAAACCTATTTTTTAAAACAAATTCCATATATATATTTTTAATTTTTGTGATTGATTTTGTTGTGTATTTTTATATTGTATTTTTGAGAGTCTAACCTCTATTCTAGGTTTTTAATCTTTGCTTTTTGAGATTTGTTATCAATTTTGTACCTTAAGAACCTAATCTTCAGTATCCATTTTCACTTAGGGATTTGATTACTGTCTTGATTGCTATCTCCCCTTTTGACTCATCCCTTTCTCCTCCAGGTCACCTCTATCTCCCTCCTCCCTCTTCTCTTCTCTGTATAACTCTGTGAATTTCTCTGAGTGTTCCAGGCTGTGGAGAGCCCTTAAGGATTTGATCACTGGCTAGATTGCTCTCCCCTCTTTTGATTTTTCCTTTTTTCCTCCTGGTCACCTCTATCTCCCTCCTCCCTCTTCTCTATATAATTCTGTAAATATCTCTGTGTGTTACTGGCTGTGAAGAATTGTTTCACCATTAACATAGTGGTCATATATTCTGTGCTGTATGGATGGAAAAGTCTTGAATCTACTGTAAGAGAAGGACTGAGCCAGAGGCAGGAGACTTAATTCCAGAACTTTAGAACATCAGAGAACTCCCGACTCCAGGGAACATTAATAGACAAGAGCTCACCCAAAAGTCTCCATACCTACACTGAAATCAAGCTCCACACAGGAGCCAACAAGTCCCCATGAAAAACACACCAAACTAATTATCCAGCAAAACAGGAACACAATCATGAACATTAAAAGATGGACTGCCCAAAGCTATGCCAAACACATGGATCCCCCAAAACTTTCTACTGGATGCTTCATTGCACTCCAGAGAGACAAGATCCAGCTCCACCCAGCAGAACACAGACACAAGTTCCCACAACCAAGAAACTGTGACAAGCCACTGGTCCAACCCCACCCACAGGGAGCAGACTACACAATTAAGAGGAACCATGAAGTTCCAACCTGCAGAAAGGGCACCCCAAACACAGCAATCTAGGCAAAATGAAAAGGCTGAGAAATATTCAGCATGTGAAGGAATGTGATAAAACCCACCAAACCAAACAAAAGAGGAGGAGATAGGGAGTCTACCTGAAAAAGTACTCAGAACAATGATGGTAAAGATGATCCAAAATCTTGAAAACAAAATTGAGTTACAGATAGACTAGAGACAAAGATTCAGAAGATGCCAGACATGTTTACAAGGACCTAGAAGAAATAAAGAAGAGTCAGTCAATAATGAACAATGCATTAACTGAGATTAAAAGCACTCTGGAAGGAACTAACAGTAGAATAACTGAGGCAAAAGAGAGGATAAGTGAGGTGGAAGATAGAATGGTGGAAATAAATGAAGCAGAGAGGATAAAAGAAAAAAAGAATTAGAAGAAATGAGGACAATCTCAGAGACCTCAGGGACAATGTAAAATGCCCCAACATTTGAATCATAGGAGTCCCAGTAAAAGAAGACAATAAGAAAAGGCATGAGAAAACACTTAAGGAGATAATAGTCAAAAGCTTCCCTAAAATGGAAAAGGAAATAGCCACCCAAGTCCAAGAAACCCAGAGAGTCTCAAACAGGAGAAACCCAAGGTGAAACACCCCAAGACACATATTAATCAAACTAACAAATATCAAACACAAAGAGCAAATATTAAAGGCAGCAAGGGAAAAGCAACAAATAACACACAAGGGGATCCCCATAAAGATAACAGCTGATCTTTCTATAGATATTGTTCAGTCCAGAAGGGAATGGCAGGATATACTTAAAGTGATGAAAGAGAAAAACTAAAACCAAGAGTACTCAACCCAGCAAGGATCTCATTTAGATATGGAGGAGAAATCAAAAGCTTTACAGATAAGCAAAAGCTGAGAGAACTCAGCACCACCAAACCAGCTCTTCAACAAATGCTAAAGGATCTTCTCTAGACAGGAAACACAGAAAAGGTTTATAAAAATGAACCCCAAACAACAAAGTAAATGGTAACAGGATCATACTTATCAATAGTTACCTTAAATGTAAATGGATTAAAGGTTCCAACCAAAAGACAAAGACTGGCCAACTGGATACAAAAACAAGACCCCTATATATGTTGTCTACAAGAGACTACCTCAAACCTAGGGACACCTACAGACTGAAAGTGAGGGGCTGGAAAAAGACATTTCATGAAAATGGAGACCAAAAGAAAGCAGGAGTAGCAATACTCAGATAAAATAGACTTAGAAATAAAGACTGTGATAAGGACACTACATAATACCCAAGGTATCAATCCAAGAAGAAGATATAACATTTATAAATATATATATGCACCCAACATAGGAGCACTGCAATATGGAAGGCAAATGCTAACAAGTATCAAAGGGGAAACTAATAGTAACACAATAGTGAGGGACTTTAATACCCTACTCCCACCGATAGTTCAACCAAACAGAAAATTAGTGAGGAAACACAAGCTTTAAATGATACAATGGACCAGTTAGAGTTAATTGAGATCTATGGGCATCTCACCCCAAAACAGTAGATTTCACCTTTTTCTCAAGTGCACACAGAGCATTTTCCAGGACAGATCACATAATGGGCCATACCTAGCCTTGGTAAATTTCTAAAAATTGAAATCATTTCAAGCATTTTTTTGATCAAAATATGGTAAGATTAGATGTCCAAAATCACTGCAGCCATTAAATTAAAAGATGCTTGCTCCTTGGAAGAAAAGCTATAACCAACCTAGACAGTATATTAAAAAGCAGAAACATTACTTTGCCAACAAAGGTCCGTCTAGTCAAATCTATGGTTTTTTAAGTAGTCATGTATGGATGTGAGGGTTGGACCGTAAAAAAAGCTGAGCACTGAAGAATTGATGCTTTTGAACTGTGGTGTTGGAGAAGACTCTTGAGAGTCCCTCGGACTGCAAGGAGATCTAACCAGTCCATCCTAAAGGAAATCAGTCCTGATATTCATTGGAAGGACTGATGTTGAAGTTGAAACTCCAATACTTTGGCCACTTGATGTGAAGAACTGACTCACTGGAAAAGATTGAAGGCAGGAAGAGAAGGGGATGATAGAGGATGAGATAATTGGATGGCATCACTGACTCGATGGCCATGAGTTTGAGCAAGCTCCTGGAGTTGGATAGGGAGGCCTGGTGTGCTGCAGTCCATGAGGTCACAAGGAGTTGTACACAACTGAGTGGCTGAACTGAACTGAACAGGAGAAAAAACTATTAAAAATATAAACATATGGAAGCTAAACAACAAACTTCTGGATAATCAACAGATCATGGAAGAAATAAAAAAGGAAATCAAAATATGCATAGAAATAAATGAAAATTAAAGCACAACAAACCAAAATGTACGGGATTCAATAAAAGCAGTGCTATGAGAGAGGTTCATAGCAATATGAGCCTACCTCAAGAAACATCAAATAAACAACCCAACTTTACATCTAAAGCAACTAGAAAAAGAATAACAGAAGAACCCCGAAGTTAGTAGAAGGAAAGAAACCATAAAAATCAGAGCAGAAACAAGTGAAAAAGAAATGGAGGAGACTATAGCAAAGATCAACAAAACTAAAAGCTGGTTCTCTGAGAAGGTATCTAAAATAGACAAACCATTAGCCAGAGTCATCAAGAAAAAAAGAGAGAAGAACAACATCAATAAAATTAGTAATGAAAATGGTAAATCACAACAGTCAATACAGTAATACAAAAGATCATAAGAGACTACTGTGAGCAATTATATGCCAATAAAATGGACAACTTGGAAGAAATGGACAAATTCATAGAAAAGTATAACTTTCCAATATTGAACCAGGAAGCAACATAAAATCCTAGCAGACCCATCACAAGCACAGAAATTGAAGCTGCAATAAAAAATATTTCAAAAAACAAAAGCCCAGGACCAGATGGCTTCACAGGTGAATTATACCAAAAATTTAGAGAGGAGCTAATACCTATCCTACTCAAGCTCTTCCTAAAAATTGCAGAGGATGGTCAACTCCCAAACTCATTCTAAGTAGCCACCATCACCCTATTACCAAAATCAAACATTTCAGTTCAGTTCATTTCAGTTCATTCGATCAGTCGTGTCTGACTCTATGTGACCCCATGAATTGCAGCATGCCAGGCCTCCCTGTCCATCACCAACTCATCGGAGTTCACTCAAACTCATATCCATCAAACAGAGATGCTACAAAAAAAGAAAATTACAGGCCAATATCACTAATGAACATTGATGCATAGAACCTCAACAAAATTCTAGGAAACAGAGTCCAACAACATTAAAAAGATCATTCATCATTACCAAGAGGGCTTTATTCCAGGGTTTGAAGGATTCTTCATTATTCACAAATCAATCAATGTAATACACCATATTAAAAAATTGAAAGATAAAAAGCATATGTTTATCTCAATAGATGCAGAAAGTCTTTGACAAAATCCAACACCCATTTGTGATAAAAGTTCCAGAAAGCAGGCAAAGAAGCAACGTACCTCAACATAACAAAAGCCATATATGACATACCCACAGCATACATTATCCTCAAAGGCAAAAAATTGAAAGAATTTCCCCTAAAGTCAGGAACAAAGCAAGGATGCCCACTCTCACCACTACTCTTCAACATAGTTTTGGAAGTTTTGGCCACAATAGTCAGAGAAGAAAAAGACATAAAAGGAATCCAAACTGGAAAAGAAGTAAACTCTCACTGTTTGCAGATGACATGATCCTCTGCATAGAAAACCCTAAAGACCCCACCAGAAAATTACTAGAGCTAATTGATGGATATAGTAAAGTTGCAGGATATAAAATTAATATACAGAAATCCCTTGCATTCCTATACACTAGCAATGAAAAAAAAAAGACAAATTAAGGAAACAATCCCATTCACCGTTGCAATGAAAAGAATAAAATAGTTAGGAATAAGATTTACCTAAAGAAACAAAAGACAAAAACTATAAAACACTGATGAAATAATCAGATATGACACAAATAGATGGAGAAATATGCCATGTTTGTGGGTTGGGAGAATCGATATAGTGAAAATTAGCATACTACCCCAAAGCAATCAATAGATTCAATGCAATCCCTATCAAGCTATCAATGGTATTTTTCACAGAACTGAAACAAATAATTTCACAATTTAGATGTGAAAGGCAAAAAACCTCGAATAGCCAAAGCAATTGTGAGAAAGAAGAATGAAACTGTAAGAATCAACTTTGCTGACTTCAGACTATACTACAAAGCTACAGTCATCAAGACAGTATGGAACTGGCACAAAGACAGAAATATAAATCAATGGAACAAAATAGAAAGCCCAGAGATAAATCCATGCACCTATGGACACCTCATCTTTGACAAAGGAGGCAAAAATACACAATGGAGAAAAGACAACCTCTTTAACAAGTGTTGCTGGGAAAACTGATCAACCATGTATAAAAAAATGAAACTAGAACACTAACACCATACACAAGAATGGATTAAACTTAAAGTGGATTAAAGATCTAAGTATAAGACCAGAAGCTCTAAAACTCTTAGAGGGAAACATAGAGCACTCTCTGAGATAAATCACAGCAAGATCCTCCATGACCCATCTCTCAGAGTAATGGAAATAAAAACAAAAATAAACAAATGGGACCTAATTAAACTTAAAAGCTTTTGCACAACAAAGGAAACTATAAGCCAGGTGAAAAGGCAGCCTCCAGAATGGGAGAAAATAATAGCAAATGAAACAACTGAGAAAGAATTAATCTCCAAAACATACAAGCAGCTCGTGTAGTTCAATACCAGAAAAATAAATGACCCAATAAAAAAAGTGGGCTAAAGAACTAAACAGACATTTCTCCAAAGAAGACATACAGATGGCTAACAAATACATGAAAAGATGCTCAGCATCACTCATTTTCAGAGAAATGCAATGAAGCACCATCTCACACAGGTCAGAATAGCTGCCATCAAAAAGTCTACAAACAATACTAAAACCTATCATACAGAGTGAAGTGAGTCACAAAGAGAAAGATAGATACTGTATTCTAACACACATATACGGAATCTAGAAAAATGGTACTAAGGAATTTATGTACAGGGCAGCAACGGAGAAACAGACATAGAGAATAGACTTAAGGACATGGGAAGAAGGGAAGAGAGGGTGAGATGTAAGGAAAGAGTAACATGGGAGCTTACATTACCGTATGTAAAATAGATAGCCAACAGGAATTTGCTGTACAGCTCAGGAAACTAAAACAGGGGCTCTGTATCAACCTAGGGGGATGGGATGGGGAGGGAGATGGGAGGGAGGTTCAAAAGGGAGGGGATATATGTATACTTATGGCTGATTCATGTTGAGGTTTGACAGAAAACAGCAAAATTCTGTAAAGCAAATATTCTTCAATAAAATAATAAATTATTTTTTTAAAGTCTATAAACAATAGATGCTGGAGAGGATGTGGAGAATAGGGGACCCTCTTCCACTGTTGGTAGGAATGCAAACTAGTTCAGCCACTATGGAGAACAGTGTGGAAATTCCTTTAAAAATTGGAAATAGAACTGCCATACAACCTAGCAATCCCACTGCAGGCCATACACACCAAGAAAACCAAAATTGAAAGAGATATATATACCCCAATATTCATTGCAGCACTGCTTATAATAGCTAGGACATAGAAGCAACCTAGATGTCTGTCAGCAGACGAATGGATAAGCAAGTTATGGTACATATACACAATGGAATAATACTCAGCTTAAGAAAGAATGCATTTGAGTCAGTTCTAATGAGGTCAATGAAACTGGAGCCTATTATACAAAGTGAAGTAAGTCAGAAAGAGAAACACCAGTATAGTATATTAATGCATATATATGGAATTTAGAAAGACAATAACAATGTGAAACAGCAAAAGAGACACAGAGGTAAAGAACAGACTTTTGGACTATGTGAGAGAAGGTGAGGGTTGGATGATTTGAGAGAATAGCATTGAAACATATATATAACCATATGTAAAATAGATGATCAGTGCAAATTCAATGCATGAAGCAGGGCACTCGGGATGGGGTGGGGAGGAAGGTGAGAGGGGGATTTAGGTTTGGGGTACACATGTGCACCCATGGCTGATTCTGTCAATGTGTGGCAAAAACCACCACAATATTGTAAAAATTAGCCTCCAATTAAAATAACTTAAAAAAAAGGAAAAATGTAAAACTTTGTTTCATCTTTTGGCAGATATGAGCAAGATTTCTTGTATTCCATGAAGAGTCTCTGAGCTTTCTCTGGCTAGAAAATAACTCATCTGCTAGTGATAGAAGAAGGTAAAGAGGAAGCCATGAGAATAAGGCAGGGGCTACTCCTGAGGAATAGGTGGAACACCATTAATATCTAGGGGGCTTCAGAACCACTCAGTGCTTGCCCTTCTTCATCAAGGTAAATCCATGTACAAGGTGGGAAATGAATCAAATAGCCCTGCTGAAAAGGAATTGAATCCCAATATAGAGGAGGAGATATTTCATAAAGTGTGTAATAGCTTTAAATGAACTATGAAGTTACCAGCTTCAAATGAGTTACATTTCTGAGAAGGGGAAGGATTTGCAAACATGATTCTAAAACAACTTTAGATGATCAGGCAGCACTCTGTTTTTTCAGACTTTGTCTCTTTCCTTAGGTTGAATTCAGTTTCTCCAGAGAAGAGTCTCCTAATCTCTGCATGGGGAAGAATATGCCCCAATGTCATCCTTCTGAGGATCAGTTATGGAAAAGGGACTTAGAATCCCTGAGTTCAGCAAAATGCCTCTGTTCTCAGCTGTATGCCCACCTCACATGAGGCCTCTCCAGTTCAATTTCTATTCAATTTCTCCAGAGAATAATCTGCTCCCTTTGAGGGATGTCTGTGGGGAGCTAGCGGAAGAGGCCTGCGACATAAAGCCTTTGTGAACAGAGTTCTGAATAGAGATTGCAATGCTGTTGTCACTATTTTTCAATACTGTGTTAGAGGGTTTTAACTGAAATACATCTTGCAAACAAAAACCCACAGCTTGATAAGTGATCACATTCATGCAGTCACTACCCAGATCAAGAACCTGACTAGCTCATTATCACTTTTGACCGGGAATACAGTTAGATTCTTATGGGCTTCCCTGGTAGCTCAGCAGTAAACAATCTGCCTGCAATGCAGGAGCCACAGGAGATGCAGGTTTTGTCCCTGGGTCCAGAATATCCCCTGGAGAAGGGCATGGTAACCCACTCCATTGTTCTTGCCTGGAGAATCTTGTGGACAGAGGAGCCTGACAGGCTACAGTCCATAGGGTTACAAAGAGTTGGACACAACTGAAGCGACTTAGCACGCACACGTAGTTAGATTTTTACCTGGTTTAACAACAACATACAAATCATCTTGATTAGTGAAAGTTTCTGTGCTGTGACAGGAAACTTTGCAGTGGTCTTTTCCTGTTAAACTCATATATCATTCATTTGGATAATACCATTGAAGGTGAACTTATCAAATTATTGATCAAGACAAAGGCAAAAAGGAAGCTAACACTTTGTTTTACATGACAGACTCAAGAACCAATAATTTTTTTGCTTTTAAGTTCAGCTGTTCAAATGGAAGCTTAGAGTTACAGACTTAGATAAATAGCAATATATATCTGAAGAACTTATAGAGTTTTAATAGAGTACAAGCACTAACCTACTCCAATGTTAAGAAAATCTTAAACTGAATTATTGGCAAGCCCAAACTTCAGAGAGAATAATCAGTCATCTCATTGACTGCTTGGTTGACAGCACCTGGAACAGTATATCATGATTACTATGGTACATTTTGATTCAAAATGATAACCAGGAAGGGCTTGCAATAATGACACCAAAATAGTGTGAGTGCAAATGACACCAAAATAGTGTGA
>NW_024070196.1:636650-841997 GCF_014754425.2 Oryx dammah
AATGACACCAAAATAGTGTGAGTGCAAATGACACCAAAATAGTGTGAGTGCAAATGACCCAGCAATAATGACACCAAAATAGTGTGTGTGAATGTAGAGACCTAGTCTAGAGCTGCTTTATCAAGTATGAAAGTGACTGGCTACATATAGCTACTGATGCAACTGACAGCATAAATTATAGAATATGTTCATCATTACAGAAGTTATTTTAGAAAGCACTGATTGGTGACAAAAGGACTAAATACAAATTTCTCTGCAGAAGAGGCTGAGGCATTCTTTATTGCTTCAGAGAGAAGAACTTTACTAAGAAATAAGGTTATAGAATTCTTTTTTAATAGCTCAAACTTTGAAAGTACTTTATAGCCATCAGAGTTTGTTGCTTGCTTCTTCCTTGACGGTTTAGGCAGCAGCAGCTGCTGCTGCTCCTAAGTCACTTCAGTTGTGTCCGACTCTGTGTGACCCCATAGATAGCAGCCCATCAGGCTCCTCCATCCCTGGGATTCTCCAGGCAAGAACACTGGAGTGGGTTGCCATTTCCTTCTCCAATCATGCATGCATGCTAAGTTGCTTCAGTTGTGTCCGACTCTGTGCAATCCTATGGACAGCAGCCCACCAGGTTCCTCTGTCCATGGGATTCTCCAGGCAAGAATACTGCAGTGGGTTGTCATTTCCTTCTCCAAGGCAGCAGCTATAGGATCATTAATCACTATTTCACAGAAGAAATCCCTGAGATGAGGGAAAATTTGAACAGGGTTGTTTCCAATGATACTTTCAGCTCTGCCCATGATTCTAATGGATATATTTTAACTTATTGTTATAATCATTTTCATATGGTTACAGGGTTTTATCTCAACTGATCCTATTTGTACCTTTCCAATCAGGTCCATACCAAGCTACTCAGCCCTGCAAAGAACCTTATGCTCTCTTGCCTCTTGGCACTTTCATTTTCTCTTCTTGATGCCTAGAACAGTCTTTCATCTCCCAGAACTTTGGTCCTCTTCACCTGGCTAATTCCCATGCATTCTGTCTCAGATCAGGCATTTCTGATGATCATTTTCTTATCTCTTCTCTCCAAGTCTGATATGAGTACTTTTCTGATGTACTCAACACTGTTCTTTCCCTACCATGCCACTAAGCATATTGCATTGCAAAGGCCAATTTGCTTGTCTGTAAAGTTTCCCTCAGTGACTGTTGTAGTGGTTATTTTACTCACAGTCGCCTTCTCAGTTCCTACACAGTGTCTGGGGGTACTAGGAAAGCTAAATAAAATGAAAATATGACTATTTTCACTGAAACCAGAATAGGTTGACAAAAGTGCTTAGAAGAAAACTGATTTCAATGTAAATATTAAGTGGATGAATATTTAGTCATTGTTGAACAAAATGACACCACCCTTATGGCAGAAAGTGAAGAAGAACTAAAGAACATTTTGATGAAAGTGAAAGAGGAGAGTGAAAAAGTTGGCTTAAAGCTCAACATTCAGAAAACTAAAATCATGGCATTGGGTCCCATCACTTCATGGCAAGTAGATGGGGAAACAGTGGAAACAGTGGCTGACTTTATTTTGGGGGGCTCCAAAATCACTGGAGATGGTGACTGCAGCCATGAAATTAAAAGACGCTTACTCCTTGGAAGAAAAGTTATGACCAACCTAGACAGCATATTCAAAAGCAGAGACATTACTTTGCCAACAAAGGTCTCTGTAGTCAAGGCTATGGCTTTTCCAGTAGTCATGGGTGTTCATTGGAAGGACTGATGTTGAAGCTGTGACTCCAATACTTTGGCCACCTGATGTGAAGAACTGACTTATTGGAAAAGACCCTGATGCTGGGAAAGATTGAGGGCAGGAGGAGAAGGGGACGACAAAGGATGAGGTGGTTGGATGGCATCACCGACTCAAAGGACATGAGTTTGAGTAAACTCCAAGAGTTGGTGATGGACAGAGAGGCCTGGCGTGCTGCAGTCCATGGTGTCGCAAAAAGTTGGACACAACTGAGCAACTGAACTGAACTGAAGAGGATTTATCCCGGAAATACCAGTTCAGTTCAGTTCAGTCTCTCAGTCATGTCCAACTCTTTGCGATACCAAAGACTACAGCATGTCAGGCTTCCCTGTTCATCACCAACTTCAGGAGCTTTCTCAAACTCATGTCCATCAAGTCGGTAATTCCATCCAACAATCTTATCCTCTGTCGTCCCCTTCTCTTCCCACCTTCAATCTTTTCCAATGAGTCAGTTCTTCACATCAAGTGGCCAAAGTATTGAAGTTTCAGCTTCAGCATCAGTCCTTCCAATGAATATTCAGGATTGATTTCCTTTAGGATGGACTGGTTGGATATCCTGGCAGTCCAAGGGACTCTCAAGTGTATTCTCCAACACCAGTTCAAAAGCATCAATTATTTGGTGCTCAGCTTTCTTTATGGTTCAACTCTCACATCCAAACATGACTACTGGAAAAACCATAGATTTGACGAGATGGACCTTTGTTGGCAAAGTAATGTCTCTGCTTTTTATTATGGTATCTAGGTTGGTCATAGCTTTTCTTTCAAGGAGCAAGCATCTTTTGATTTTACGGCTGCAGTCACCATCTGCAGTGATTTTGGAGCCCCTGCAAATAAAGTCTCTTAATGTCTCTATTGTTTCCCCATCTATTTACCATGAAGTGATGAGACCAGATGCCATGATGGTTTTTTGAATATTGAGTTTTAAGCTATCTTTTTCACTCTCCTCTTTCACTTTCATCAAGAGGTTCTTCAGTTCCACTTTGTTTTCTACCACAAGGGTAGTGTCATCTACATATCTGAGGTTATTGATTTTTCTCCCAGCAATCTTGATTCCAGCTTGTGCTTCATCCAGCCCAGGATTTCACATGATGTACTCTACAGATAAGTTAAATAAGCAGGGTGACAATATACAGCCTTGACATCTTCCTTTCCCAGTTTGGAACCAGTCTGTTGTTCTACATCTGGTTCTAACTGTTGCTTCTTGACCTGCATACAGATTTCTCAAGAGGCAGGTCAGGTGGTCTGGTATTCCCATCTCTTTCAGATTTTTCCACAGTTGTTCCACAACTGTCAAAGGGTTTGGTGTAGTCAATAAAGCAGAATTAGATGTTTTTCTGGAACTCTCTTGCTTTTTCTATGATTCAATGGATATTGGTAATTTGATCTCTGGTTTCTCTGCCTTTTTTAAATACAGCTTGAACATGTGGAAGTTCTTGGTTCACATTCTGTTGAAGCCTGGCCTGAAGAATTTTGAGCATTACTTTGCTAGTGTGAGATGAGTACAATTGTGCAGTAGTTTGAGCATTCTTTGGCATTGCTTTTCTTTGGGCTTGGACTGAAAACTGACCTATTCCAGTCCTGTGGCCACTGCTGAGTTTTCCAAATTTGCTGGCATATTGACTGCAACACTTTAACAGCATCATATTTTAGGATTTGAAATAGCTCAGCTGGAGTTTCATCATCTCCACTAGCTTTGTTTGTAGTGATATTTCCTAAGGCCCACCTGACTTCAGACTCCAGGATGTGTGGCTCTAGGTGAGTGATCGCACCATCATGGTTATCTGGATCGTGAAGATCTTTTTTTGTATAGTTATTCTGTGTATTCTTGCCACCTTTTCTTAATATCTTCTACCTCTGTTAGGTCCATACCATTTCTGTCCTTTATTGAGCCCATCTTTGCATGAAATGTTCACTTGGTATCTCTGATTTCTTGAAGAGATCTCTAGCCTTTCCCATTCTATTGTTTTCCATAATTTCTTTGCACTGATCCCTGAGGAATGCTTTCTTATCTCTTCTTGCTATTCTTTGGAACTCTGCATTCAGATGGGTATATCTTTACTTTTATCTTTTGCCTTTAGCTTCTCTTTTCTCAGCTACTTGTAAGGCCTTCTCAGACAGCCACTTGGCACATCCCAGGAGTATAAAGGTTAGTTTAATATTCCTAAGCCAATAAACATCATGTTAATAGAATAAAAGAATAAAAACCACCTCAGTGGGTGGAGGAAAAGTTATTCTACAAAAATCCAGCAGTATCATGATGAAAACACTCAACAAACTAGCACTAGAAGAGAAATACGTCAACCTGATAAAGGGCATCAACACAAACCCTACCAAACATCTACCACAGCTAGCGTATTAATAATGAAATACTGATGGCTTTCCCTGTAAGATCAGAAACAGAACAAGGATGTCTGCTCTTGTCATTTCTATTTGTCATAGTAATGGAGGCTCTGGACAGGCTAATTGAGCAAGAAAAAAAATGAAAGTTATCTAGATTGGAGAAGAAGATGCAAATTTACCATCATTTGCAGATGGCATAATCTTTTATTTTAAAAAAGTCCTCAACTAAAACTAGTTAGAATAACTAATTAATTATAACTAATAATTGTAACTATTAGTCAATTGAAAGTAATCAGAATAATGATCCCATGGACTGTAGTCTGCCAGGATCCTCTATCCATGGAATTCTCCAGGCAAGAATACTAGAGTGGGTAACCACTCCTTTCTCCAGGGGATCTTCTTAACCCAGGGATCAAAAATGGGTCTTCTACATTGCAGACCGCTTCTTTACCATCTAAGCCACCAGCAAAACCCTTTAATGATAACAAAATGGGTTTATCTAGGATGCAGAGTACAAGAAAAATATACAAAAATAAATTATCTTCCTATGCACTAATGAAATCAAGCAGGACCCTGAGGGGCCCTCCCACATACAAAAGTCCTTCTTTGTTCCCTGTTTCTTGTTTGCAGAGAAAGGCTTTAGTCTCCCAGGGGCATCCCTCGAGCTACAAAAGTATAGCTCAAGAATTAATGATTGCCATTCTCCCAAATCCAATACCATATTGTAAAATAATTAACCTCCAATTAAAATAAATAAATTTAAATGAAAAAAGAATTATGATTGAAAAGATACAGACATATATGACAAAAATAGCAATTAGGCCAAGAGAACTGCTAACAATTTAAACAGTGAGTCAGTCATATGACAATCACAGAATCTTTAGTTTTCCCACTGAAAGATGTAGACAACACTGGCAGATAGATACACATTCCTAAGCTGTTTTGCACAGTTCAAGAGGCTAGAAGCTGAGATCAGGTATTGCCAAAGTTGATTTCTTCTGAAGTCTGTTCCATGAGCAACATTCTGAGGGAAAGTCTGTTTCACCCCTGTCTCCCAGGTTGTGGGGGTATTCCAGTCTCTGGTGTTCTGTGATGTATATTGATAGATGCATCCTCAGATCTATGCTTTCACATTTACACAGTGTTCTGTGTGTGTGTTTACGTCTATCTTTTTGTCTAAATTTCCCCTTTTTTATAAGGATAGCAATTCTATTGGATTAGGAAAGTGAAAGCAAAAGTGTAAGTGATAGTGTGGCTCAGTTCTGTCCAACTGCTTGGGACCCCATGGACTGTAGCCCACCAGGCTCCTCTGTCCATGGAATTCTCCAGGCAAGAATACTGGAGTGAGTAACCATTCCTTTTTCCAGGGGATCTTCCTGATCTAGGAATCAAACCCAGGTCTCCTGCATTGCAGACAGATTCTTTACCATCTGAGCCACCAGGGAAGCCACTGGACTAAAGCCTTACCCTAATAACTTCATCTTAACCTGATCTTCTTCAAATACCCTATTTCCGAGTAAGGTCACATTCATAGATCCTGGCGGTTAGAACTCCAAATTCTTTTGGGGAGAGGAGGGAACATTACAATGCAGTAAGAAACAGTTAAGACATTATTATTTTCTTTCTTTTTCTTTCTCTTTCTTCTAAATAGAGGTCAAGATGTAAAAATCTTGTTTCCTTCTTAAAAAAAACTCACTGAATTTTCTTTTTAAGACTTTAAGACTGTAACACAGAGAGGATATTCTCCTTTTTAACCTCCTGTTAGCTTCAATACTTACTGGAAGAAGCGGAACTTTTCCAGATGAAATTTCAGAATGTTTCTGTGTCCTTCAATGACCTTAAAAGTAATTTAATTTAGTCACCTTTTCTAGACTTGAATTTCCTTTATGTAGTGATAGACATTGGAGAAGGCAATGGCAACCCACTCCAGTACTTTTGCCTGGAAAATCTCATGGACTGAAAACCTGGTAGGCTATAGCCCATGCGGTCGCAAAGAGTCGGACACGACTGAACGACTGAGCAACTTCATAATGATAGACATGAAACAGGGCTTGGAACTGGGACCATCCGATTCCAAGAGCAATTCAAGTAGCTCTCTTTCCAACTGGTGACAGTATTTTGGTTGAAGCCCTGCAGTCTGAGGAAAGGACATAAGAACTGCAGTCTTCTCTGGTTTGGAGCTAGTTTATTGTGCGGTCTGTCTGTGTGACCTTGGGTGGTTGCTTAACTGAGTCTTTGTTTCTTTGTGTATAAAATGAGACTATTACTGCTTACCTTGCACAGTTCAGTTCAGTTCAGTTCAGTCCTTCAGTCATGTCCGACTCTTTGCGACCCCATGAATCGCAGCACGCCAGGCCTCCCTGTCATTCACCATCTCCCGGATTTCACTCAGACTCACGTCCATCGAGTCAGTGATGCCATCCAGCCATCTCATCCTCTGTCATCCACTTCTCCTCCTGCCCCCAATCCCTCCCAGCATCAGAGTCTTTTCCAATGAGTCAGCTCTTTGCATGAGGGGGCCAAAGTACTGGAGTTTCAGCTTTAGCATCATTCCTTCCAAAGAAATCCCAGGGCTGATCTCCTTCAGAATGGACTGGTTGGATCTCCTTGCAGTCCAAGGGACTCTCAAGAATCTTCTCCAACACCACAGTTCAAAAGCATCAATTCTTCGGCGCTCAGCCTTCTTCACAGTCCAACTCTCGCATCCATACATGACTACTGGAAAAACCATAGTCTTGACTAGATGGACCTTAGTCGGCAAAGTAATGTCTCTGCTTTTGAATATGCTATCTAGGTTGGTCATAACTTTTCTTCCAAGGAGTAAGCGTCTTTTAATTTCATGGCCGCAGTCACCATCTTCAGTGATTTGGGACCCCCCCCCAAAATAAAGTCTGACACTGTTTCCATGGTTTCCCCATCTATTTCCTATGAAGTGATGGGATCGGATGCCATGATCTTCGTTTTCTGAATGTTGAGCTTTAAGCTAACTTTTTCACTCTCCTCTTTCAATTTCATCAAGAGGCTTTTTAGTTCCTCTTCACTTTCTACCATAAGGGTGGTGTCATCTGCATATCTGAGGTTATTGATATTTCTCCCGGCAATCTTGATTCCAGCTTGTGTTTCTTCCAGTTCAGCATTTCTCATGATGTATCCCGGCAATCTTGATTCCAGCTTGTGTTTCTTCCAGTTCAGCATTTCTCATGATGTACTCTGCATAGAAGTTAAATAAGCAGGGTGACGATATACAGTCTTGACGTACTCCTTTTTCTATTTGGAACCAGTCTGTTGTTCCATGTCCAGTTCTAACTGTTGCTTCCTGACCGACATACAGATTTCTCAAGAGGCAGGTCAGGTGGTCTGGTATTCCCATCTCTTTCAGAAGTTTCCACAGTTCATTGTGATCCACACAGTCAAAGGCTTTGGCATAGTCAATAAAGCAGAAATAGATGTTTTTCTGGAACTCTCTTGCTTTTCCATGACCCACCAGATGTTGGCAATTTGATCTCTGATTCCTCTGCCTTTTCTAAAACAAGCTTGAACATCTGGAAGTTCACGGTTCATGTATTGCTGAAGCCTGTCTTGGAGAATTTTGAGCTTTACATTACTAGCATGTGAGATGAGTGCAATTGTGTGGTAGTTTGAGCATTCTTTGACATTGCCTTTCTTTGGGATTGGAATGAAAATGGACCTTTTCCAGTCCTGTGGCCACTGCTGAGTTTTCCAAATTTGATGCCATATTGAGTGTAGCACTTTCACAGCATCATCTTTCAGGATTTGAAGTAGCTCAACTGGAACTCCATCACTTCCACTAGCTTTGTTCGTAGTGATGCTTTCTAAGACCTGCTTGACCTCACATTCCAGGATGTCTGGCTCTAGATGAGTGATCACACCATCGTGATTATCCAGGTCATGAAGATCTTTTTTTGTACAGTTCTTCTGTGTATTCTTGCCACCTCTTCTTAATATCTTCTGCTTCTTTAGGTCCATACCATTTCTGTCCTTTATCGAACCCATGTTTGCATGAAATTTTCCCTTGGTATCTCTAATTGTCTTTAAGAGATCTCTAGTCTTTCCCATTCTGTTCTTTTCCTCTACTTCTTTGCATTGATTGCTGAGGAAGGCTTTCTTATCTCTTCTTGCTATTCTTTGGAACTCTGCATTCAGATGGCAAGAGTGAACGTCGCCATTTTAGGAATCAGCGTACTAAAATGGACTGGAATGGGTGAATTTAACTCAGATGACCATTATATCTACTACTGCAGGCAGGAATCCCCAGAAGAAATGGAGTAGCCATTATGGTCAACAAAAGAGTCCGAAATGCAGTACTTGGTTGCAGTCTCAAAAACGACAGAATGATCTCTGTTCATTTCCAAGGCAAATCATTCAGTATCATGGTAATCTAAGTCTATGACCCAACCAGTAATGCTGAAGAAGCTGAATTTGAACGGTTCTACCTTGCACAGCTAGCTAAAAAAAAAAAAAAAAAAAAAAAGAATAGCAAAGTACCCAATACAAAACAGAAACAAGACCAACAAAAAGCTGCAAATTAGACAAAGCAACTGAGATTTGATTTTCTAAATTAATTGACCAATGTTTCTCAAATGCATCATCAAGGAAATGAAAAGTTTGGAACCAATACTTATCCTTTTCATTGCAAGTTCTGTTTTCCCATAGACACACCAACTGAGCTTTTTTTTCTGTAAAGTGGTGGGTAGATATACTCATTAAATTAAATTAATATAAGTATAAAATATACATTTAAACTAAAAATAGTTATTAGTTCACAATACTATAACTAATCAGATTTATTAAAAATAAAACCCTGAAAAATTTGTCTTCAACTCTTTTTTACTTCCTTTTCCCGCTGCTTTGGTCTTGCTGTGCAGCACATGAGATCTTTGTTCCCTGATCAGGGATTGAACCTGAGTCCCCTGCAATGGAAGCAAGGATTTCTAACCACTGAGCTTCCAAGAAATTCCTGATATTTCTTCAATTTGATTGGAAATTTTATGTTGCAATGATGTTTTTCAGCCATTTTGTCAGTTTTTCTTATTTTAGTCCAAAGAAATAATGTTTTATTTTTCAGTATCTCTTATAACACTGCAAAAATGAAAGTGATGTTCCTTCTATGCTGAAGTGAAAGCATAAAATAAGTCTGGAACTAAATGGTCTAGGTGGCTATTCCCCCAGATGATTACAAAAGTGAATAGTGTTCTTAAATTATGTTCATTCTATTCCACTTTATTTTTACCTTCCCTTCCTCCTTTATTTTTTCCCTTCCTTTCTATTTACTTTTTCTGCTTTTAATTAAGTGTATTTAAGTTGCAACAAAGGGGGGATTGATCAGTTCACCTACTCTGGACCTTATATTCAGTGGACTACATTCCAGATTCCCTTTGGTTTCAGGTGTATTTCTACACAGACTGACTGAAGTGATAGTGAGAAAGGGGTCCTTTCTCAAGCTCAGAACACTATTCCTCTTGGATCTGCATACATCTATAACCATGAGCTGCTTCCTGTGGTAATGTAAGTGTTACAGCTTAGTGAACATAGATTTTGAGCAAGTTGATTTGTAATTGATAAGGCTTAACTTCACTGGTGGTAACCATTTTATCAACTAAGACACAGCTTGATGTTTAAGAATTTATATATTCTTTCAGGAAATTTTTACTTAGTTTTAATTATATATCAAACTCTGCTAGGCACTAGGATATTCTAGGAGGCATGAGAGAGTGATTCCTGTCTTCATAAAATGTACAGTATAAGGAAGACTAAGGTTGATTAAACAAGTATTAATAATTATGAAAGAGCTCTGAAAAGGAAGAGAGGCACAGGGAACTTTGGGGACACAGAGTAGCAGGATATTTCTTGCCTGATGAAGGCTGTTAGAGAAGGTTCCCATAGAAAGTAATGTTTACTTGAGACCTGAATGAATGATGGCAAGTTACCCAGGAATAGGGAGGAGGGAGGGCAGGAGGGGATGAGTCATCCAAATCAGGGGACCTTGTGCTAAGATCTGGTGGTGAGACTATGGATTACATTGCCACCCACTGTGAGAAGGATGGAAGCAGTAAGGTGAAGGTCAGAGAGAAAAACCTCATTTGTGCTTGGGAGGTGTTTTAGGCAAAGGAGCTTGCCCGTTCCTGAAGCCAGTAACTAGAAGTCAGGTGAGTGGAAAGATAATCAAGGGATGTGCAGTTCATGTTTCATCAGAGCACCTGTTACCACCACTGATTCCCTCTTTCCTCTCCTATGTAATCCCATCAGTTCAAGGTACCATTTATTTGGTGCTGTTGCCCAGAGCCCATTGGCTGCCTATCTGAGCCTGGGCCAGTCATAGACATCCAGGGATAGACGTTAAATGGTTAACTAAATAGCAGAGACTGGGAGGCAGCCTGAACCACATAAGGAGATAAAAAATAGCTTCTACGAGCTCTGTGTTAATCAGTTTTGTATTCTTCACTGACCACATTCCACCAAGTAACTACCAAGCACATGGTTCTAAATAAAATTTTGTCCAGTGAACAAATGAATTTAAAGCCCTACAGTACTGCATGGAAATAAAACCATGTTTCTCTACCATCTTGCTTTTATCACTTCCTATACATATAAACTTGTACTAATTATTTATCTCTCTACACCTTTGGAGAAGGAAATGGCAACCCACTCCAGTATTCTTGCCTGGAAAATTCCATGGACAAACGAGCCTGGCGGGCTACAGTCCCTGAGTCACAAAGAGTCGGACACGACCGAGCACTTGTCAGCAGCAAACCTTAGTCTTCTTATTTGTAAAATGCAATAAAATGATGAAAGATTAAAGCCAACAATTAGTACAGTGTTTAGTTCAAAGATTTTATATATTGAGACTACTAGAAATGATATTCTTCTTTTACAGGTAAATTGGTTATTTCCCCAAAATCTTTAAAGTCTAAAAGACATAAAGTTTTTGTGGACTTAATTTAAAATATTAGGACATGTCTTACTTTTCAGTAAATATTTACCATCTTCTTTATGGATTAGATTTTAGCCTGCCATCAAGATGCTCACCTTCTCAAGGGAAAAGAAACAACCCAAGTAAAAAACATCAATTTTCACTGAGTGTGAAGAGAGAAATGAGCTCAAAGCCTGACAAGTGGTAACAGGGGTGCCTGGGAGATGTAGGAGAGGAGATGGTAGGGAGAAGATAGGGGAAGGAAAGGAGAGGGGGGAGGGAGAGGTGATGGGGGAGGGGAGACACAGAAGGGATGTGCTGTCCATCGTGCATTTTTGATTTCTGAGCAACTTAGCTCACACCATAAAGATCTTATTTATTTACAAGACTGATTAATTTACAATATTCAAAAATTTATAAGATGGCCAACTTATAAGTGCTGCACTCAATATGCCAGCAAGTTTGGAAAACCCAGCAGTGGCCACAGGACTGGAAAAGGTCAGTTTTCATTCCAATCCCTAAGAAAGAAAATGCCAAAGAATGCTCAAACTACACACAATTGTACCCATCTCACATGCTAGCAAAGTAATGCTCAAAATTCTCCAAGCCAGGCTTCAGCAATACGTGAACCAAGAACTTCCAGATATTCAAGTTAGATTTTAAAAAGGCAGAGGAACCAGAGATCAAATTACCAGCATCCATTGGATCATCGAAAAAGCAAGAGTTCCAGGAAAACATCTATTTCTGCTTTACTGACTATGCCAAGGCCTTTGGCAGTGTGGATCACAACAAACTCTGGAAAATTCTTAAAAAGATGGAAATACCAGGCCACCTGACCTGCCTCTTGAGAAATCTGTATGCAGGTCAAGAAGCAACAGTTAGAACTGGATATGGAATGATGAAATCGTTCCAAATTGGGAAAGGAGTATGTCAAGGCTGTATATTGTCACCCTGCTTATTTAACTTATATGCAGAGTACATCATGAGAAACACTGGGCTGGATGAAGCATGAGCTGGAATCAAGATTGCCGGGAGAAATATCAATAATCTCAGATATGCAGATGACACCACCCTTATGGCAAAAAGTGAAGAGGAACTAAAAAGCCTCTTGATGAAAGTGAAAGAGGAGAATGAAAAAGCTGACTTAAAACTCAACATTGAGAAAACAAAGATCATGGCATCTGGTCCCATCACTTCATGGGAAATAGATGGGGAAACAGTGGAAACAGTGTCAGACTTTATTTTTGGGGGCTCCAAAATCACTGCAGATAGTGACTGCAGTCAGGAAATTAAAAGGTGCTTGCTCCTTATAAGAAAAGTTATGATCACCAGACAGCATATTCGAAAGCAGAGACATTACTTTGCCAACAAAAGTCAATCTATGGTTTTTCTAGTAGTCACATATGGTTGTGAGAGTTGGACTATAAAGAAAGCTGAGCACCGAAGAATTGATGCTTCTTAACTGTAGTGTTGGAGAAGACTCTTGAGAGTCCCTTGGACTGCAAGGAGATCCAAACAGTCCATCCTAAAGGAAATCAGTCCTGAATATTCATTGGAAGAACTGATGCTGAAGCTGAAACTCCAATACTTTGGTCACCTGATGCGAAGAACTGACTTACTTGAAAAGACCCTGATGCTTGGAAAGATTGAAGGCAAGAGAAGGGGATGACAGAAGATGAGATGCTGGATGGCATCACAGACTCAATGGACATGAATTTGAGTAAACTCCAGGAGTTGGTGATGGACAGGGAGGCCTGGCATGCTGCAATCCATGGGGCTGCAAAGAGCTGGACATGACTGAGAGACTGAACTGAAGATGGTCAACTTCTCATAGCTAAAGAGAAAACCAGTCATCTTTTGTGATACTTGTCTGATGAGAATGTGGCATTTGATCTTTTTTTTTTCGTAACGTCATTCTCAAACATAATGGATGTAAAAAATTAGCGGAAAAATTAAGACTGATAAAGCAAAGCATTCTTCTAGCTACTAGGGTCTAGCATAATATTTTATGTTTTTGTTATCATTTTTACTATATTTTTGGAATGCTGTTTAAAATAGCAGAGTATATCATTTTAAGTTAAAAGTGGTGGTGGTGAACACCATCACCACATTTTATAGTTGTTAAAGACATATCACAATTTATCATTAACAAAAACTGAGGAACAATTTCTTCATGGATGGAGAGGAGTAGGCAGAAAGAAAATTCATTCTTAGCTCCAGTAACATATTAAGCCGCTAGATTCATAGTATGTTTTTCTAAAATATAATGATTCAGATCCAAAGGACTAAATGAAGGAGTAACTGTAAAATATATCTTTGAGTTATAATAATTCTGTTTGACCCAGTGTCCCCTTGCTTTGGAATTTATCCTCCATAAATTTAGGTGACTGGTTGCTAAAATGTTGATAATGAAATGAGGTCATTGTGAGAATTAGCAAGATAGAAAATGCAGGGGAAACACTTTGTAAATGTTGCAGATTTTATTTGTTGTTGTTGTTATGCAACTGTGTATCTCAAATAAGATATATGAAGAGACTCTTCAGTTTGATTTAGGATTAATCTTCCAAATTTCCCTCACTTATCACAAAGTAGATGAAGTTTATTAAACTTCTAAGACCCCTGAATAGAGAAATTACCAGATTTTCAACTGCCTTACTTTTTCTTGTTTTCGTCCCCTCTTCCTCTTATTTTTTCATTCTCCCCCTTGCCCTCCTCTCTCTCTCACTGTTTCTCTCCTCCCACCCCAATCTTTCTCTCTTACACAGATCCCACCTAGATTCTCAGCTACACTCTTCTCCTTTCGCCATGGGATTTCCCCTAAAGGGGACAGTCTACTAAGGCACTCATAAGAAGGCATGACTGGCCAGCAGAGCCTTCTGGGCAGCCACCACTCCAGACTTCCTGGCCTCTCATCTCTTAGTGTATTAGTCTGCTCTCTCCCTCTCTGGATGCAGAGTTGTGGAGTAAATCATGCAACTGAGAGAGGAACAAGCCAAACCGTTTTATTCTTTAACTTGGAGCAAGACTCAACCTATGAGTTACTTTTCAACAAAAAGGCCAACCCCAGTCCTATGTATGGGATGTAGGAGAAGTTTGATTTAACTTCAAAGACTAATCAATCCACACCGAGGTGCACAATAACAATGACTGCAACTGTACCATGTTAAAGTCATAGACGTCTATGAACAGTGTTTGAGCATCCATTTGATGAATGTGCTATGCTTTTTTCTTTCACAAATAATGATGTGACTGACTGTTCAGCCACCCACAGGATGATGTAAGTCATTCCTTCAGTGGGTTTGTTGTCATCCACAAAGCTTCTTTGAAATTAAAGGTACTGGTAATGAGCGAGAAATTTGCTTGTTGACTTTCTTGTTTTCCTCTCTGTACCAGAGTCATCAGTCAGCCTCAATTTCAATCTCATTAGCACCTTGGTCAGTCCCTCTAGAAGCAGAAGCTTCCAAATGTTGGCCAAGGCAGAAGACACCTTAACTTATGTGTGTGGGTGCAACATATATTTTGAGTTTACAGGAAAATAGGCAGCTTCCACATAGGTGAGACTGTTTCACTTTGACATTTCATATGTTCTATAAAGGTGTTTCCCTTGTGGTTCAGAAGGTAAAGACTCCACCTGGGATGCAGGAGATCCAGATTCGATCCCTGTGTCAGGAAGATCCCCTGGAGAAGGGAATGGCTACCCACTCCTGTATTCTTGCCTGGAAAATTCCATGAACAGAGGAGTCTGGTGGGCTACAGTCCATGGGGTGGCAAAGCAAAGAGGTGAACAACTTTTTTTCTTGGACATTTGAGATTTAAAAAGGTACAAGAAATATTATGTAGTAGATAAGGCATGTTTATTGTTTGTAATGAGGAGTTTCAGTACTTCTTCATGATCTACATAATGTTTAATATTCCTGAACTCCGTAAAATTGGCGTCTTGTGTATGAAGTTGTCATGAATTATTCATGTTGATTGACTTCCAGCAGCTGAAGGGAAAACCAATCATTCTTTGAGAGGTTTACATGATGGAAAATGACAATTTGATTTTCATTTCAATAATTTGGTTTCCAAAGGTAAGAACATCATAGAAAAATCCACACTTCTCTTCTGCATATTATATGTGTGATGCAGTTGACTTAAACTGACCACATGAACAACAACAATGTCGACGGAGATAGGAACTATGTTGAAGAATTAGACAGATAAAATGAGAACTTTGGTGCATAATAGGATTAGAGGAATACTGTCCGGTTAAAATGAGATCACTGGCAAATGTCTTGTTACATGCAAGCAACTTAGTGCATGTGGTTGATGAGTGAAGAGGAAACTGGTTGTGTCAAACCAAGGAAGGGAACCTGCAGAAGAATGAAAGAGCCCAGGAATTCACTGAGTAATCAGAACGTTGAAAACCCAGGTATTAGTCTCAGTGCCAAAAGTAGAAGGCAGCTGGAAGCAAGTTAGCAGTTTATCCACTGCCTGCAAGTGTGTTTTGTTCCGTTGGCCATGGCTCTCTCTGTGCTGGGCTGTGGAGGCAAATGCACAAGCCAGGCCAGCCTCTGTCTCTCAGTGGGAGGGAACGGGTAAAGGACTCAACCTTAGGAGTGACAAACGGAGAGGTGATAATTGATACCGTGAGCAAGGATAAGGTTACCCAGATGGAGCATGTGAGGAGGGAGCAGGACAGTGCTCCCAAGTGTGGGCCTGGGGAAGCCCAGGCAAGGCCAGGGGATGTTCAGTCTGGGTGGGGGGCAGAACCCACAGAGGAGAATTCACGTGGGAGAGAGGATGCGCTGTGAGAAAGTTGAGGTGTTTGGATGATAACTAATGGGGAAAGTAAAAAGTGAGAATTTCAGTGCTTTCTAGATGAGAGAAGAGAGTTGCTCTCTCTTTGCAAGGATAGCAGACAGCTGCACTTTCAGGAGAGAGGAAGAGTGCTTGGTGGGGAAGTGAGGGCAGGCATAGGTTAGTGGATTGAGGCTGGACTAGGGAGGAGAAAGGGACAGCACAGGGGTAAAGAAAGAGTAGACATAAATGTGTTGTGGTTTGAAGGGTGATGGTGCAGGAATTTGAGAGAGAAAATGTGCTAGTGAAAGAAGCAGGAGGAGGCACAAAAAGTGGGTTCTCTAAGGAAATTCTCTGAGGAAGAGGATCACAGCTTTGGCATTGATCCACTGGGTGATGGACAGGACAAGATGGTGGATGGCATAATCCAGGTGAATGAGGAAAAAAGGTGGTTTTGGCAGCAAGATTAGAAACTGAGGTTAATAGCTGATGAGAGGAATAATCTTCAGGGGAGGATGTTGCCATAGTCCAGGCAAGGAATAACCAGAGCCTGTCCTAAGGCATTATCTGGGAAGATAAAGCAGAAGGAATAATTTTAGAAGATAGGAATATAAGAACAGCAGGATAGCTCACCTGTCCAACATAGCTGTCACCAGCCACTTGTGAGCTGTGAGCTCAGGAAATATGGGTAGTCTGAATTGTGCTGAGGAGCTATAATGTGAATTACACAAACGATTTTGAAGACTTAGAATGAAAAAAAATCATTAATAATTTATGCTATTTTCAAGTTGAAATTATAGTATTTGGAATATATTGGGTTAAAATTATTATTAAAATTAATTTCCCCTCTTTCCTTTTTAAGAAACATGGCTACTAACAAGTTCAAAATTACATATATGACCTATAATATGTTTGTGTTGAGTTGTGCTGCTGGGAAATCAAAAATACTGGGGTGGCCACTGGGATACAGAGAAATTGGTATAGGTAGAGCTGTAGAAGGGGCTTCCCCTGTGGGTCAGTTGTAAAGAATCCACCTGCCAATGCAGGAGACATATGAGATCCAGGTTCGATCCCTGAGTCAGGAAGATCCCCTGGAGAAGGACATGGCAACTCACTCCAGCATTCTTGCCTGGAGAATTCCATGGATAGAGGAGCCTGGCAGGCTACAGTCCATAAGATCTCCAAGAGTCAGACAGGACTGAAGCAACTTAGCGCCCGCGCATAGATCTGTACAATACACTGATAAACCCTTTGGATTATATTTAATTTGAGCTGGTTATTAGGTTTTAGGTTGTGATATCTGTAAACAGGAGTTTTATCTTGCTGATTCACCTGGTGGGTTCAGGGTGCCCTGGCTGTTACCTGTCTGCCTAGTACATCCACCCACTAAGGTGATACAACTGGAATATGTAGTCGGTATTTAATGAAAGAATCAGTTAAAGAGGAGAGTCATTTTAAAAAAAGAAAGCACACTTTAACTTATTTGAGCTTAAAACATAAGTGTCCAGTTATTCACCTGTTGGTTTTGGTTGTTGGGATGAGAACTCCTCCCCATAATGTGTTTTCTACCATTATAGTTTTAGTGTCAGATTTTTGAACAAATCTAAAAGCAGTTCTTTTGATATTTTTTATCTTTTCCTCAGTCCTTCACTGTTTTCTTATTCATACCTAATTCCATTTTTAAAATTCAAGTGCTTCCAAGGCATTCAACTTTTTTCTACTCTTGTATTTATCAGTTTACTCAGTTTTATTTTATTTTATTAATTACACAGTGACAAGTAAAAGTGGCATGAATATTTTGGTGACTGATGCTTGGTTTGCACACAACCCAACGATGAGAGAAATGAGAAATGGGAAAAATGGGAGACCCATGAGACCAGCTGCAGCCCTGGTCAAGTCAGGGACACAGGCTTCATGGTGTGGATGGAGAGAAAGTCAAGCAGCGTTTGATCAGAGAATTTCTCCAGGGCTTGCCAGGAAAGCCCTGCAGTGTGTTGGGAGTTCACAGGAAGGAGGAAGGATTCTGAAGCAGGATGACTGAATGGTGCTGCCAGGCCCGTGAGAGTACTGGCCACTGACCATGACTGGAGGCTGTCCTAGCAGGGAGGGAAGGAGCTCAGAAGGCTTCTTGTACCCACCAGCTGGGAGGCAGGGGAGTGAAGTCAAGTTACTCAGTCATGTCTGACTCTTTGCTACTCCTGGAGTATAGCCCTCCAGGCTCCTCTGTCCATGTGACTTTCCAGGCAAGAATAATGGAGTGGGTTTCCATTTCCTTCTCCAGGGGATCTTCCCAACCCAGGGATCAAACCCAGCTCTCCTGCATTGCAGGCAGATGCTTTAACCTCTGAGCTATGGAGGATGGCTATAAAGATGGAGTTCAGCTCTGTGGACCAGAAGCTGAGCTCACTGCAGTCTCTGCTGGCCCAGAGGCCCTTCCCTGAGGCACTGTCTGGTCTGGGCGCTGTCGAGCTGCATGAGGATGAGTGTGGGGACCTGAAACCTGCTGCCCTCCTGATTCATGCCCACCCATGGGGCATCCACGTGCATTCTGTGTCAGAAAGAGAACAGTTGTTGAGATCTTTTACAGAAAATGAAGTGAGTTTACATGGAGATAAATTCTTATTTATTCATCATGGAAGCTGGGGGAGAAAAAGGCTTAGTTCCTTTTCCATCTTCTAGTGCCTGCCAGCATTCCTTGGTTTGGTGGCCTTTTCCTCCATCTTCCAAGCCAGCAGCATAGCATCTTCTCTCTTTGACTCTGCTTCCCTCTGCTTGCATTATTATGAGTTCATGGAATGCTGGGTCCCTTATTTTAGGGTGAAGTCATGGAGCAGCTTCTAGGAATAAGCAGACCTGGGATTAGAATGCTGTCTGTCAAACCTCAACACTAGTCTCCTTAACCAGACAGTATTCCTCTAATCCTATTATGCACCAAAGTTCCCCTGAGAGGATGGGGGTGGGGTGAGCTTGCTCAAGTGCAGACTTCTAAGCACCAGCCCCAGAAAATTGTATTCAACTGGTCCAGAATGTGGCCATGCTCACCAGGTGATTCTGATGTGGAAAGTTCATGAACCCTGAAGTTCAATACAACCTTGCCTCTATGGGGAACCACAGAGGAGGGCCAGGCTGAAAGGGGTCCTGTTGAGTGAGGAGTGGGGCTGGAGAGGGAAGAGTGGAGCCATTCTGTGTGGAAGGAAAATCAAACACAGTAGGCACTGCTAGAGGTGCTCTGAAACAAAGCCTCAAGGCAACCAAGGAAGTGATTCTGGATGGAATCTGACATTTTAACCACTTACTGTCTTAACTTGAGCATCCAGAGTATCTGCCCAATGTCCCAGAAACTCCAGATGCTTATTGGACCCTTACCCTAAATGATGCAGACATCCTATCCTTTAAGGAAAAATATCTCCTTCTTGCATTGAAGTCCATCATGATTTTTGCCAGAAAACTTTAACAACTTTGTGGCTTTTGCCTTTATACACCCCTGACTCCGTCTCTTCCTTTGAACTCTCGGTTTTACCTGAATCTATGTCTCCAGTATTGCATTTTCTAGGACCTCCAGATAATGCTTTTCTTATTTGCAACTCCTGGGTTTCTTGGTTGACACCTGCAAGAGGCGATAGTAAAACTGAAGGAATCTTATAACTCACTTGTTAAATACAGTCATTATTTATTAAAAAATAAATTATATAAACTTACAAATAAATAAATTATATGAAAAACTTACAGATGTACAAGCTGGCTTTAGAAAAGGCAAAGGAACCAGAGATCAAATTGCCAATATCAGTGGGATCATAGAAAAAAACAAGGAAACTCCAGAAAAACATCTACTTCAACTTCATTGATTATGCTAAAGCCTTTTGACTGTGTGGACCATAACAAATGGTGGAAAATTCTTAAAGTGATGGGAATATGAGACCACCTTACTTGCCTCCTGAGAAATCTGTATGCAGGTCAAGAAGCAACAGTTAGAACTGGACATGGAACAATGGACTGGTTCCAAATTGGGGAAGGAGTACTTCAAAGCTGTATATTGTCACCATGCTTATTTAATTTACATGCAGAGTACATCATGTGAAATGCCAGGCTGGATAAAGCACAAGCTGGAATCAAGACTGTTGGGAGAAATATCAGTAACCTTAGATATGCACATGATACCACTCTTATGGCAGAAAGTGAAAAGGAACTACTAAAGAGTTTCTTGATGAAGGTGAAAGAGGACAGTGAAAAAGCTGGCTTAAAACTCAACACTCAAAAAAATTAGATCATGGCGTCTGGTCCCATCACTTCACAGAAAATAGATGGGGAAACAATGGAAACAGTGACATATTTTCTTGGGCTCCAAGATCACTGCAGATGGTGACTGCAGCCATAAAATCAAAAGATGCTTGCTCCTTGGAAGAAAAACTATGACCAACCTAGACAGCATATTAAGCAGCAGGGATGTTACTTTGCCAGCAAAGGTCTCTATAATCAAATCTATGGTTGTTCCAGTAGTCATGTATGGATGTGAGAGTTGGACCATAAAGAAAGCTGAGCACCAAAAAACTGATGCTTTCGAATTGTGGTGTTGGAGAAGACTCTTGAGAGTCCCTTGGACTTCAAGGAGATCAAACCAGTCAATCCTAAAGGAAATCAACCCTGAATATTCATTGGAAGGACTGATGTTGAGGCTGAAGCTCTAATATTTTGGCCACCTGATGCAAAGAGCCAGCTCATTGGGAAAGACCATGATGCTGGGAAAGATTGAGGGCAGGAGGAGAAGGGGACGACAGAGAATGAGATGGCTCGATGGCATCACTGACTCAATGGACATGAGTTTGAGCAAACTCCGGGAGATAGTGAAGGACAAGGGAAGCCTGGTGTGCTGCGGTCCATGGGGTTGCAAGGAGTTGGACATGACAGTGACTGAACAACAATGAAGAACAAAGGCAATACGTAATGAAAATCCATCACTTCTTCATATTCTGCCATATTTTATTATCCTCTGTGTGCTCAAGGTTGTTTATGTCTCTTGTATCTACATGGGAGATACTGTTTATGTATTGCACGTGTGTGCTCAGTCGCTCCGTCATGTCCCACTCTTTGTGAGCCTCCTGGACTGTAGCCCAACAGGCTTCTCTGTCCATGGGAGTTTTCAGGCAAGAATACTGGAGGGGGTTGCCGCTCTGTTCTCCATGGGATCTTCCTGATCCAGATATCAAACCCTTGTCTCTTATGTCTCCTGCTGGGGCAGGTGTGTTCTTTCCCACTAGCACCACCTGTAGATATGTCCTATCACTTCTGCTATATTGCATTCATCAGAAGCAAGTCACTACTTCCTACACTCAAGTAGAAAGGAATTAAGCCCTCCCTCTTGAAAGGGAGGAGATAAAGAACTTGCATGAAAGTATGGTACTACATACCTCTTCTCAAGGCTGTGTTCAGTCATGTCACATTGGCAACTTGAAATCAGCCATGGAGGAAAATTTAAACGATGGAAATCAGGAAACACTCTAAATCAGGTTTTATATCCCAAGGAAAGTTGAGTGTCAACATTTACCACCAGATAGATATAAAGCTATGTGTTTACAGAACCTTTCTGGAGTAGATGACTAGACAGGGCTTTGGAAAGAAGTAATATATGGAACAACAGACTGGTTCCAAACAGGAAAAGGAGAACGTCAAGGCTGTATATTGTCACCCTGCTTATTTAACTTCTATGCAGAGTACATCATGAGAAACGCTGGGCTGGAGGAAGCACAAGCTGGAATCAAGATTGCCGGGAGAAATATCAATAACCTCAGACATGCAGATGACACCCTTATGGCAGAAAGTGAAGAAGAACTAAAGAGCCTCTTGATGAAGGTGAAAGAAGAGAGCGAAAAAGTTGGCTTAAAGCTCAACATTCAGAAAACTAAGATCATGGCATTGGGTCCCATCACTTCATGGCAAATAGATGGGGAAACAGTGGAAAGGGTGGCTGAGTTTATTTTATTGGGCTCCAAAATTACTGCGGATGGTGATTTCAGCCATGAAATTAAACGATGCTTGCTCCTTGGAAGGAAAGTTATGACCAACCTAGACAGTATATTAAACAGCAGAGATATTACTTTGTCCACAAAGGTCCATCTAGTCAAAGCTATGGTTTTTCCAGTAGTAATGTGTGGATGTGAGAGTTGGACTATAAAGAAAGCTGAGTGCAGAATAATTGATGCTTTTGAACTGTGGTGTTGGAGAAGACTCTTGAGAGTCCCTTGGACTGCAAGGAGATCCAACCAGTCCATCCTAAAGGAAATCAGTCCTGGGTGTTCATTGGAAGGACTGATGTTAAAGCTGAAACTCCAATACTTTGGCCACCTGATGTGAAGAGCTGACTCATTTGAAAAGACCCTGATGTTGAGAAAGATTGAAGGCAGGAGGAGAAGGGGACAACAGAGGATGAGAGGTTGGATGGCATCACCCACTCAATGGACACGTGTTTGAGTAAACTCTGGGAGCTGGTGATGGACAGGGAGGCCTGGCGTGCTGCAGTTCATGGGGTCGCAAAGAGTTAGACACGACTGAGTGACTGAACTGAACTGAATGCAAGGTTTGGGATATAGGAAGAGACAGTTTCTGGCTTTGAAAATAATAGAAGTGATGCAGGAAGTGAAGCTTCAGGGGACTTAAATATGCTCATATAGATGTTCAGAAGTGACACAAAAAACAGACCTCTTTCTTCCTTGTGTGTGTGCATACATATGGATAATTTGAAATGTGCTTTCACACTAGATCTACCTATGAATGCACAAGGTCAAACATATTAAATGTTTAGCATGCAAGGTTTTCTATCTAGCAATCAGGATGGGTATATAACCTTTTACATAATTGCCTATGAAACTACAAAAAATAATTACACTCCAGTGAAGCTGACCTACACCTAAAATTGCTCAGAAATTCAAAAACAAAGTTTTAATTCCTGTGAATTGATTTATTGGTTTATGTGGTGTGCCTCCGTGTTCTGGTGGACAGGAACTTTTCTCAAAAAGAAAACTTCCAGAGTTGCAGTATTTGAGATTTTTGAAGCATGTTCATCAATCAAACATCAAAATAAAAAATACCTGGGTTCTTATTAAAACCTGGAACGTTTTTAATTCCTGAATCCCATCTCTGTATTGGTGGGTGTTTAGGAATCTGCACATTTTACAAATTCTCTAGATGACCCTGCTGTACTTGAATGAATCAAAATATTTCATTTTAATAGATAAAGAAAACAAACTTCTAAGGTTCTTCCAAAAGATCCCTTTCAAGTGAGACCACAGTGCTGGCAGGATCTCACCTGTTTACAAAAAAGCAAAAAACAAACAAACAAAAAAAAACCACCATAAAACTGAGATTTGGGAGAAAATAGAAAACACACCCTTTGTTTGAAGAGAAACTTAAGGGCAACACAGAACTTCACCAAACCATATGCTGTTTACATGTGTTGTCACTGGTATATGACCCATCTTGCCACAAATTAGTGTGGTTACCTTAAATTGCTAACCTGAAAATCTTAACCTTCCACAGCTGAAGTGATTGGTTTTAGCTACGTTTTCTTTTTCTAGGTTTACAAGGTTGTTCTTTTGGGCATGATTTTAGAAATCTAATTATAACTCTGGTTGCAAACTTTTGAACCATGTAATCAAACTGAGATTGGTCACTGAGAAAAACACAGGGTTCTTAGCTTTGCCTAAATTGACAAGGTACATGGCCAGGTCCAAATTCAACTGAGTGGCCTGTCTTTACAGTGGCAGTTCATCCCAAAAAATTCAAAAAAGATCCATGCTGCTGTCAGAAAGTTTTGAAACCAGTACCATTTTTTCTTTTTTTTTTAAATGAATCCATTCCCGGGAGAGAGTTTTTATTCAGTGCACTGCACTGTTAGGGGGAAAATGAATGAGTTAAAACAAAAAAATGTCTAACATAAAAAATTACCCATATGATGTGTATTTTTCCTGCTTGGTTGAAATACCCAGTGGATTACTTACTTAGATTTGTGCTATTATTGAATCCAAAAGGCAACCTCTTTAGAATAACATTTGCTCTACTACAAATTCTGTGTAGAGGCTGGGTATCTAAAGCTATAAATGATTGTATATTTTTGCAGTAATTATGGGAGGGGAATGGAGATAGTATCTTTCATGATCAGAGTTTTCTTTCTGTAACAGTTTTGATCTTTAACTTTTTTCCTTGGAAGAAGATTCTATAGCCCCAATCAAGCCTTCAGATGACTGCAGTCCTGGCAGCATCTTAGTTACAACCAGGTAAGAGACTGAGCCTGAACCTCCCGGAAAAGCAGTTTTGGAAAGATTTAACCTTAATACCCAACTAAATCCCTTGACCAGCGCTTGGGCTGTACTCTGCTTTCCCCATAGGAATTACAGAAGGGGGTTGGCACAGGCACTGGCAGATGACGTTGTCTTACTCTTTTCCTTCCCCTCTGGAAGAACCCAGGTATGTGCATAAATACAGTTAAAGACTATCTGCAAATCGATAGAACGCATTTTCAGTTTCTTGAACATTTAAATCCAAGTGCGCAGTGTTCTGTTTTTCAGACAGACCATGCAATCAATTAACAGCTAACTTGTGGGTTTGTGTTTGAACTATCAATACAATTATTAAAGACACATCACGGACAGAAGGCAAGTGACTGCCTTTGTGTTTCTTTCTCTTTTTTTTTCTGGAATATTATCTAGTCTTGGGAGCATAAAGATGGAAACCTGGTCGGCTTGGAACTGATGGCACGTTGAAAAGACTCGAACAATCTCAGAGTGTTTTCCCCCACCCCCCAACAGGCACTGTCACAGGTCTCTCAATGATGACAGCAAAGTGCCCACATCCGACCTTAGCTGTCATCTCACCTGGGTCCTGGCGGCGCCATTTGATTCTGACGTGGCTCCAAGTCCGCAAATAGCATAGCGGCCCCCGGTTAGCCGCGAATCCGGCTGGCGGCGCCGCCCTCCCTGCCCCGCCCGTGCGCCTCGCCGGGCTGCGCGCCGCCTCCCCTGCGTCCCGCACTCGGCGGCGGTGCGTCCTGCGCTCCTCTCGTGCTTCGCGGTCCCTGCTTAGATCTTCGCTGCCCTCCCCGCTCCAGGCCGCCGGGAGGCGAGTCGAGGGGACCCACAGGCCGTGCGCCCCGAGGTTCCGGGCCCAGAGGAGGCCGCACAGAAGACGCGGGACGCCATGGCCCGGCGAGGGGGCTGCGCGCTGCTGGCGCTGTGCGGCTCGCTGGCCGCCTGTGCCTGGCTCCTGGGCGCCGAGGCCCGGGCGGCTGGGGGCCCTGTGGAGGGCGCGAGGCGGCGCCGGCGGCCGCAGGAGGACGGCATCTCCTTTGAGTACCACCGCTACCCAGAGCTTCGTGAGGCGCTCGTGTCCGTGTGGCTGCAGTGCGCCGCGGTCAGCAGGATCTACACGGTGGGGCGCAGCTTCGAGGGCCGCGAGCTGCTGGTGCTCGAGCTGTCCGACAGCCCCGGCGTCCACGAGCCGGGTAAGGGAGCCGCGCGGGGTGGCCCGGCGGTGGGAGAGGAGGGCGAGAGGCAACCGGGGTGGAAAGTGTACGTGGGGGGAGGGCTGGGGCTGGGATTTGCCAAGCCCTGTCGGCTGGCTGTCCTCCCCAGCCTTGCACACCCCTCCCCCTGGGTAAGCCCAGGCCGGAGGGGCTGCCGCTGATGGAGGTGGGAGCGCAGCAAGCAAATCTGCGCCCCCGCAAGCCCGCTGTCACCCCCACTTCGCTGTGCCTAAGACCGTAGGGAATAACTGTGAGGCCTCAGGAAGGAGGTCGTCCTTCCTTGCAAGCTGGAGTAGAACGATAAGGTGCAGAAGGCAGGGTCTGAGGAAATGAGGAAAAGTCATTTATCATTTGTTTCCTAATTTCCAGAGGACCAGTTTATTGGCCTTGGAGGCTCTAGGTGTCCATCTCTACCTGTATGTGCGTATTAGGTAACGCGCACTGCTGGGATGTTAAGGATCTTGGTAACGCTGGCGGGTAGAGGGTGATAAAGCCGCCTGTGGCAGGCATTCCTATCTCAAAACTGCACACAGTCTTTCTGAGGAAAAAGGAATATTCCTTTTTTTTTTTTTTTTTTTCTGTTCTAGCCCTTGGACATGAGTAGTTTGCGATCAGGATTTTATTACAACGGATGTTTCCATATGACCATCTTATTCATCTTCCTCTTGAGTGTGTTAGGGCACGTTTTAGTTTATGTTAAATGTTACACAATTGGTATTAATAAAGAGATATCTTGAAAAATGTTTTTGGTTCTTCTTTTTCTTTGCTCTTTGAAAATAACAACTTTTAAGTCCTGGTCTTCTGACCATAAAGGTTAATCTGGCTAATTGCATCAGCATGGTATGCTTTTTTTTTTTTCTTTTTTAATGACAAAGAAAGCAAGAAAACAGGTAAAAACTCTCAAATGTAGGGCCAGAGTAGTTTTATAATGATATTTAAGAACCAAATTGAGATGGGATTAAATATGTGATCCATGAAGACACTTTGATCTTCAAATGGAAGGAGTATGGTCTGATCAATAGTAAATTTTTAGTAAAATGGGAAACATTTCTTACCTTCAAATAATGTAAATGGAAAGATGTGTATAATTTTGCCATCAAAACCCTAAAACTAGATCCTGGAAAACATTTTCAGTAATGCTGTCTGATGCTAGGAATGATTGAAGGTGGGAGAATAAGGGGAGGACAGAGGATGAGACGGTTGGATGGCATCACCGATGCGATGGATATGAGTTTGAGTAGGTTTCAGGAGTTGGTGATGGACAGGAGGCCTGGCATGCTGCAGTCCATGGGGTCACAAAGAGTCGGACACGACTGAGTGACTTAACTGAACTGAATGCTCTCTAGCAGGATTCAGCATGTAGAATCGGAAATTTAGAAAGTTAGTTTCATATTTGTATCTGAAGATAAAGAAAAATTTTATATGTGAAAACTCATCTTCAGTTATTTTAGATAATTGAAGTCAAGACATCTTAGGTTTAAGGAGAATCTAAATATTTGTGATTCTCCTGCCTATTTAATTGGAACCTTTAGTTATTCTACCATAGATTGCTCCTCAGATTTTGTTGTTTCTTCAAAGAGATTATATGAAAGCAAATGTTAACTATTTGTTGTCTTCAAGTTTAGAAACAAAATTGTAAAGTGATATTACTGTTAAAATGTGATATGCTTTTGAAAATGAAAACCATAATTCTTTTGCTTAAATATCTGAAATGTATAGTCTGTCAAGATCTGCAGGTCCCTTTCTCCAGCTCTAGGCTCCTTGGGGTAGAGCTGTGTCTCCAGCACCCAGGGCAGGTCTGGCACACAGCAGGCACTCAGGTCACATTAGGGAAAAAGATGAGTCAGTCATTTGCTGAATAACACAATGCCTTCTATGTTTTGTTCCTTTTAAACACAAAATACAGCAACTTAACTCATTTTAAGAAGGCAAAGAAAGAAATATTTACATTACCTGCTTTACTGCTTGTTAAATGAAGGAAACTAAGTTCATGGTATTACTTAATAAATAGAATACAAAATGTCTACCAATTGTATTTTTAAAGGTTGCAATAAACTGTTACGTGCCAGCATGAAAAACATGGGGTGATTTCCCTCTCTACCATCTTTTAAGAAGAGATTAACAGATTGGAAATCTTCAGGAAACTAATTAAAAAAAAATCAACTGAGTAAATTTTAAACATCTTATTGACTATTTGTTTATTCACGAATTGAACATCATTCAATCTAGCAGATAGAAAGATGTTCCTAAGATTTGTACGAAATGAAAGGCTTATAGGTAGATGGGAGCTGGAACAAGGAAGTTACACTAGGCAAAAAATGGGTGGCTTATTGCAAAGTTACTCCCTTTTACAGGACGTTGTACTGATCACAGGATTCCTAATTGATCGGGTTAAGATTTCATTTCTGAAAGAGCCAAAACTGTAATTTAGTCTTGGTTTGGTTTTGTGAGGCTTTAGCATGAGCAACTCCATGTGGCGCCTATTGTCTTTTCTTAAAAAATTATTTATGTATTTGGCTGCATCTGGTCTTGGTTGGTCAGGTGTGAGTTTTCGCTTTGGCACATGGACTCTCCAGTTGTGTGTGGGCTCCAGTAGCTGCAGCATGCAAGTTCTTTAGTTGAGGCACGTGAGCTCAGTTGCCCCATGGTATAGGGGATTTTAGTTTCCCGACAAGGGTTTCACCCATGTCCCCTGCATTGCAAGGCAAATTCTTAAAAACTGGGCCACCAGGAAAGCCCTGTCTTTTTTTGTTTGTTTGTTTTCAATTATTTAATTGGAGGATAATTACTTTACAGTATCATGATAGTTTTGCCATGCATCAACATAAATTGGCCACAGGTATACATGTGTCCCCCTATCCTGAATTCCCCACCCACTTCCCTCCCCACCATACCCCCTACCACTCCGGTTGTCCTAGAGCACTGGCTTTGGGTGCGGAGATCTGATCAGTATATGAGCTTAATAGCACTTGTAGGAATTAACTTTTAGGAAGTTTTGAATGAAGGGATGTAGTCACCATTCTTAAATGGCCTTCATATTCCTTTTTAGATTAAAATATTTTAAGGAATGATACTTATTTTGAGATAGAAATGGATTAATTTGGTGTATTTTGAACACCATACACTAAGTGAGCAAACTTACATGGGTTGTATAGTGATACACAGGATGGTCCTCGCCCTGTGGGAGATTGAGAGTTGGGAGGTTACAGGACAGTTTAAAGGTCGTCAGGGCTGCAAGAAGGGAGTGGGAGGCCCAGAGAAAGGAGACTATGGACATTAGGTCAGGGGCATTTGGTTATTGAAGAATGGATGATGAGAAGGCAGGGATATACTGATTACTGAAATTTACCAATTCCAATGTACCTCAAGTGTTTTCATATTATAAGTATTTTGGGGAGAGATGAAATAATGTTTCTGATGAAGCTACCAGAAATAATGTTTAGCTTAACAAATTTGTTTACTTGACTTAAACATTGATGAAGTTGCCCATATTCATTTTATCTTCCAAAAGGAGCAAGGTGTCACATGTCTTCTTAATCTAAATTATTTTTCTGAACGTTAAAAAATTGTAGACCATGACCAAATATTTAGTATCATCATAGAAATACTCTCCCCAAACAAGACAACATCAAGCCTTTCTTTGTGGTAGAAGTTGACGTGGTTAGATTTGCAGTTATGGACAGAGGGTGTTCCTTGATCCCACCACCTCCCTTCCTAAGTGGAAAAAAAATGATCATCAGACTTGTTTGGCACCAGACCATGGGCTGAATTTGAACTGATCTCCTGAAAATGATCTATTCTCTCAGGTATTCTGCATTTGAATTCATCAAAAGGGAAAGAAAATTCTGTTTGGAACTGGTGAGGGAGGAATATCAACATCTATTCTGACCAACTGGATGCTGGATCTCAGTTATCGTTTTCATTACTTTGGAGGACTGAACAAATCTGCTGGAGGAGGGGGATGAGTCTAGCCATTCTCAGAAGACCTGTGCATGGTCTTGGCCCCAGTTTCATCTCACACGTCGTGAATCTGGACTCCAGATCTAGGACTGGGATAGAGGCTCAGCTAAGATTTAGACTCTGCACTCAAATGTGTTCCCTTGAGATATTCCTGCCAAACCTGTTCTTGTTTCCCATTTTTCCTTCTGTTTGCTTATATTTTATACATTTAAAATATTTCCGCATATAGGGGCTCATATGCTTGAACCCAAACATATGCTTTCCTAGGCATATATATTCATCATTGCAGTACTTATAAAAGAAACTTATCAATTTATGTCTAAGCAATGGAATCTGTTTTCTCAGACTACTCCTCTCAGGGCTAAACATGAGTTAAGATTAGTTTGTTTAAAGCTCTTAATTCTTTTACATGTAGTTTAAAATTGCTCTTGGGGAGTAAATCTGATTTATAGCTAAAATGTTATCTTAGAAATGTTCTTTAGGGCATAGACTTTCCCCTCTCAAAGTCTGGAATGATTATTTTGGACTTGTTCCTCCCCAAATCTGTTCAGATTTAAAGTGTATGAATGCCAGTGTGCATTTGCCAAATATTGTGATGGAATATTAAAAGCTGGCAAAATTTCTATACAACTCAAAAAAAAAAAAAAGAAGAAGTGGGGATTTTGGTTATTTTGTATGGCCTCTTTTAATACTAGATTAGTGTGAATTGTGGGAAATGCTTACAGCTGAGTGACACCTTACAACTAGTGAATACTGATGTTAGATTCTGGAGAGGAATCTAAATGTACTACATGTGGCCAAGAGTTATTTTTTAGACCCAAGTGAGTCAATGTAGCTCTTGTTGGAAATAATGTATTTGATTGACTTGTGATTGGCTAAAGGAAGAGAGGAAATTGAGCTGGCCCCTGACCTTGTATCAGATAAAATAAATGTCTTTCTGTGAAACTGATTTGAGAGGCAGCAAAGGAATCATCTGCCAGCATCTCCCTCATTGTGTAGCACAGAGGATATTCCAATACTCACCTTTATAATTCTTTAGAAAAGCTATTTTTGACAAATACAAAAACAGGTCCAGAAGAAGAAGTGACACATGACCGGCTTTTCCCAAAGTGTACTTAATGGAATATTAGTTAGCTTGGTTTGAAAAGGATTAGTAAACAAAAATAAATAGGTTTGGGTGTGGTAAGACTTGAAATATGATAATGTGTGTTTCAAACCTCCAACTGTATACCCTACAGTATTTTCACCATGGAACTTCTTTTTGTCCCCAAGGAGCTTATCTTGTACCTGGTATTACACTAATTTGAAAAGCGTAGCACTCAGTAAGTCAGTCAGTTCAGTCACTCAGTTGTGTCTGACTCTTTGTGACCCCATGAACTGCAGCACGCCAGGCCTCCCCATCCTGGAGTCCACCCAAACTCATGTCCATTGTGTCAGTGATGCTATCCAACCATCTCACCCTCTGCCATTTCCTTCTCCTCCTGCCTTCAATCTTTCCCAACATCAGGGTTTTTTTAAGTGAGTCAGCTCTTCGCATCAGGTGGCCAAAATATTGGAGTTACAGCTTCAACATCAGTCCTTTCAGTGAACACTCAGGACTGATTTCCTTTATGATGGACTGGTTGGATCTCCTTGCAGTCCTTATTATTATTCATTTTCATATTTTGAGGGATTTATTTGGTAATTCTTTAGCAGAGACACTCAAATAAGGAGTTACTCAGGGATGTGGAGCATATGTTTTCCAATTTTTTTTTTTTTTTGCCCATAAAAAGCTAACTTAATGACATATAATCTCTTAAGATGTGCTTATTGAATTGAGAACATGATTTTGAGGATAGATACATTTGACTGGAAAGATTAAAGTGACAAATGCATTCCAATTCTTTTATTGTTAAGTAGCTTCATGCCTTTAACTTCTGTTTACCTCCTTTTCTTGTCAATAAAATCATTGGTGTTGTTTATTTGCTAAGTCATGTCTGACTCTTTTGCGACTCCATGGACTGTAGCCTGCCAGGCTCCCTCTGTCCATGGGATTTCCCAGGCAAGAATACTGACATGGGTTGCCATAGAAATACTTTAAGAACTCAAACCTCACAGGGCTGCTGTGAGACCAAAGTAATATAGAAAATAATTTAATGAATTTGCTTTCATGTAGTTATTAAAAGCATGGGCTAATTTGTTAAAATGTGTCTTCATGATTGCAAATTGGTCTAGCCTTTGTTCATTGGCTTTCCCCATTGGAAGGGGGCCTCCTTGGCTTGTCATGTCAGGAGCCCTTGGATGTTAGAGTGGAAGCCCATCTGCATGAGCCCAGCAGGAGACTCTGAGGGACTTCTTCACGTTATCTGGGTATCCTTGTTAACAAGTGTTTGTCTGCTCTCAATTTTTAAAATGTAGGCCATTCCTTCCTTGCTTCAGTTTGACATCTTATTTTGCTTTATTAAGTAGAAACAGTGAAAGTGTTCATCATTATTTGAGAATGTCTTTAGGACTGTATCTTCAGGTAGCTAAGTAAACCAAGGGCAACTCCAGGATTACTTTGGCAAACTAACTTATTTTTCTGAAGAATTTATAATGAAAATGCTCAGGTCCTGATTGCTTTATTCCTTTACTGACTCAGTATAAGTGGAAGATCTTCGAATCCTTTCTCACCCCTGCCTAATTTGCTTACCTGCACTGGGATCTTTTCTTTGTGTTTCCACAATTCTTTGAAGAGTGATAGCATAAAGATTTGGGTCTTCCCTGGTGGCTCAGTGGTAAAGAATCTGCGTACAATGCAGGAGAACCAGGTTTGATTCATGGCTCAGGAAGATCCCCTGAAGGAGGGCCTGGCAACCCACTCCAGCATTCCTGCCTGGAGAAGCCCATGGACAGAGGAGCCTGGCAAGCTACAGTCCATGTGGCTATAGGTTGCACAGAGTTAGACACGACTGAAGCAACTAAGCATGTTACTTATGAGAATTGCTGCTAATCCTTTGCTCTCTGAATGTTTCTGTTTCTTTTGAAATTCAGGATGAAATTTTCCTAGGCCTTCTAGCAGCCAGTTCTTTCTAATACAATATGGCCTTGAAGAAGGGACTGTTTGTGTTGTCAATGTCTCTTAATAGGTCGAATGATTTATCTTCGATTTTGTTCACAGTTAGTAACTTTGAGGGTAGCTTTTGTACAGAGTTGATTCTTAAAAAAAAACCAAAAATAAGTAAGTTAATTATGATAGTAAACCCTGAAACAACTTTCTACTACCAGTAAATATTTTGTTTTTTAAATAGAGATCTGTTTACTATGAAATGACTCTGACACCATAGTTCAATAATAATAATGCTGCTGATATTAAAGGTACTTGATTTCAAATAGAAATTTTAATATTTAAAAAGTGGACACAGATTACTTATTTTTTAAATAGGACTTCTATGGATTCTAAAAAAATTCCCTTGCTGTGGTGATTCATGTCAAGGTAATTAGGAAAGGCAACAATTATCTCATGTATTTGCACATACAGGCAGCTACTCAAATGTGTAAGTCCTACATGTGATGCTGCCAGAGTGGACCTGCCTGACTTCCCTTCCTCTATAGCCTAAAGTATTAAAAAAACAAAAAATTTCCCTTCATTTCCATGCTCTAATTTTTGTCCCCCAAGAAATGTCTTTTTTCTAGTGCTCAGTTCAGCAAATTGTACAAATCATAAGCTTTGACAATGAGTTCAGGGTAGGATAACTTGAATATACAGGTTGAACCATCACCTCCCTGATAGTGTCCTAAATACTTCGTATGTTTCCCTTCCTGGCCAAGGGGTAATTTTTAAAACAACCTTTTCTCATAACCATTATAAAAATTTCTATGTAGCATTCTAAGCTGGAATCAACTTTGCAAGATGAAAAGAAACTATAGGCTTTTGTTAATATAGCTTGTACTGTCAATTTAATTTAGGGAATAGTTACTGAATATTCATGATGTACATGCTATTTTCCTTTATCTGCCAGTCACCCTCTCAGGCGGTTCCTTAGTGTACTGAAATGTGTATTTGGGTATTGGTCTTGGATTCACTCTTTCATGAATGTTGAGCTTAATAGACATGTTGTATAGCCAGTGGATGGACTCTCCAGGTGACGCTAGTGGTAAAGAACTTGCCTGCCAATGCAGGAGACATAAGAGACATGGGTCTTAAATAAACAGCTTTTTCATACCTATCACAAGTAAGGAATTAGATAATATTTATCTTTATGGGGACTTAAAGAGCCATGCCTGCGGGGCAACCCAAGACGGGTGGGTCGTGGTGGAGAGGTCTGACAGAATGTGGTCCACTGGAGAAGGGAATGGCAAGCCACTTCAGTATTCTTGCCTTGAGAACCCCATAAACAGTATGAAAAGGCAAAATGATAGGATACCGAAAGAGGAACTCCCCAGGTCATTAGGTGCCCAAAATGCTACTGGAGATCAGTGAAGAAATAACTCCAGAAAGAATGAAGGGATGGAGCCAAAGCAAAAATAATACCCAGTTGTGGATGTGACTGGTGATAGAAGCAAGATCCAATGCTGTAAAGAGCAATATTGCATAGGAACCTGGAATGTCAGGTCCATGAATCAAAGCAAATTGGAAGTGGTCAAACAAGAGATGGCAAGGGTGAACGTCGACATTCTAGGAATCAGAGAACTAAAATGGACTGGAATGGGTGAATTTAACTCAGATGACCATTATATCTACTACTGCGGGCAGGAATCCCTCAGAAGAAATGGAGTAGCCATCATGGTCAACAAAAGAGTCCGAAATGCAGTACTTGGATGCAATCTCAAAAACGACAGAATGATCTCTGTTCGTCTCCAAGGCAAACCATTCAATATCACAGTTATCCAAGTCTATGCCCCAACCAGTAACACTGAAGAAACTGAAGTTGAACGGTTTTATGAAGACCTACAAGACCTTTTAGAACTAACACCCAAAAAAGATGTCCTTTTCCTTATAGGGGACTGGAATGCAAAAGTAGGAAGTCAAGAAACACCTGGAGTAACAGGCATATTTGGCCTTGGAATGCAGAATGAAGCAGGGCAAAGACTAATAGAGTTTTGCCAAGAAAATGCATTGGTCATAGCAAACACCCTCTTCCAACAACACAAGAGAAGACTGTACACATGGACATCACCAGATGGTCAACACTGAAGTCAGATTGATTATATTCTTTGCAGCAAAAGATGGAGAAGCTCTATACAGTCAACAAAAACAAGACCAGGAGCTGACTGTGGCTCAATCATGATCTCCTTATTACCAAATTCAGACTGAAATTGAAGAAAATAGGGAAAACCACTAGACCATTCAGGTATGACCTAAATCAAACCCCCTATGATTATACAGTGGAAGTGAGAAATAGATTTAAGGGCCTAGATCTGATAGATAGAGTGCCTGATGAACTATGGACTGAGGTTCATGACATTGTACAGGAGACAGGGATCAAGACCATCCCCATGGAAAAGAAATGCAAGAAAAGCAAAATGGCTGTCTGGGGAGGCCTTACAAATAGCTGTGAAAAGAAGAGAGGCAAAAAGCAAAGAAGAAAAGGAAAGATATAAGCATCTGAATGCAGAGTTCCAAAGAATAGCAAGAAGAGATAAGAAAGCCTTCTTCAGTGATCAATGCAAAGAAATAGAGGAAAACAACAGAATGGGAAAGACTAGAGATCTCGTCAAGAAAATTAGAGATACCAAGGGAACATTTCATGCAAAGATGGATTCGATAAAGGACAGAAATGGTCTGGACCTAACAGAAGCAGAAGATATTAAGAAGAGGTGGCAAGAATACATGGAAGAACTGTTCAAAAAAGATCTTCACAACCCAGATAATCATGATGATGTGATCACTAATCTAGAGCCAGATATCTTGGAATGTGAAGTCAAGTTGGCCTTAGAAAGCATCACTATGAACAAAGCTAGTGGAGGAGATGGAATTCCAGTGGAGCTGTTTCAAATCATGAAAGATGATTCTGTGAAAGTGCTCCCCTCAATATGCCAGAAAATTTGGAAAATGCAGCAGTGGCCACAGGACTGGAAAGGGTCAGTTTTCATTCCAATCCCAAAGAAAGGCAATGCCAAAGAATGCTCAAACTACCACACAATTGCACTCATCTCACACGCTAGTAAAGTAATGCTCAAAATTCTCCAAGCCAGGCTTCAGCACTATGTGAACCATGAACTTCCAGATGTTCAAGCTGGTTTTAGAAAAGGCAGAGGAACCAGAGATCAAATTGCCAACATCTGCTGGACATTGGAAAAAGCAAGAGAGTTCCAGAAAAACATCTATTTCTGCTTTCTTGACTATGCCAAAGCCTTTGACTGTGTGGATCACAATCAACTGTGGAAAATTCTGAAAGAGATGGAAATACCAGACCACCTGACCCGCCTCTTGAGAAACTGTATGCAAGTCAGGAAGCAACAGTTAGAACTGGACATGGACCAACAGATTGGTTCCAAATAGGAAAAGGAGCACATCAAGGCCATATATTGTCACCCTGCTTATTTAACTTATATGCAGAGTACATAATGAGAAACACTGGGCTGGAAGAAACACAAGCTGGAATCAAGATTTCAGGGAGAAATATCAATAACCTCAGATATGCAGATGACACCACCCTTATGGCAGAAAGTGAAGAGGAGCTAAAAAGCCTCTTGATGAAAGTGAAAGAGGAGAGCGAAAAGTTGGCTTAAAGCTCAACATTCAGAAAACGAAGATCATGGCATCTGGTCCCATCACTTCATGGGAAATAGATGGGGAAACAGTGGAAACAGTGTCAGACTTTATCTTTTTAGGCTCCAAAATCATTGTAGATGTTGACTGCAGCCATGAAATTAAAAGACACTTACTCCTTGGAAGAAAAGTTATGACCAACCTAGATAGCATATTCAAAAGCAGAGCCATTACTTTGCCAACTAAGGTCCATCTAGTCAAGGCTATGGTTTTTCCTGTGGTCATGTATGGATGTGAGAGTTGGACTGTGAAGAAGTCTGAGTGCCGAAGAACTGATGCTTTTGAATTGTGGTGTTGGAGAAGACTCTTGAGAGTCCCTTGGACTGCAAGGAGATCCAACCAGTCCATTCTGAAGGAGATTAACCCTGGGATTTCTTTGGAAGGAATGATGCTAGCTCCAGTACTTTGGCCACCTCATGTGAAGAGTTGACTCATTGGAAAAGACTCTGATGCTTGGAGGAATTGGGGGCAGGAGGAGAAGGGGATGACCGAGGATGAGATGGCTGGATGGCATCACTGACTCGATGGACGTGAGTCTGAGTGAACTCCGGGAGATGGTGAGTGACGGAGGCCTGGCGTGCTGCAATTCATGGGGTCGCAGAGTCGGACACGACTGAGCGACTGAACTGAACTGAAATATCCAAGAAGGGTTTGCCTGTTTTTGAAAAGAGGTATTTAAGAGAAAAATTAGAAATGTGGATTATCTTGTTTTTTAGAGACCTTGTCACAATGATGTTAATTCCCTGTTAAAAGGCACATAAATTGCTGTTACTTACATTTTGAAAAATCTTAGTGAATATATTAAGAACAGTTACACTGTAAAAAAGGCAGGTAACTTCAGGTGTTTATTTTTTAAGGAAGTTATTTTTAACAGCTGTAGAAGGAACAGTTTGAGTCTTAAAATATTGCACATTTTGTTAAGTCTGTGTAGTCATATTTCAGTATCCATGGGGAACTGGTTCATATGTGTATTTTACACATTCTCACATACTTTTCTAACCCACCTTAGTGCCTAATTTGTCATTCTTCACTGTTACCTGTGGACGACCTGGAGAAATCTCATTGACAGAATTAATTTCACTCTGATGTCTACATGAGGTGCTGTATGTTGAGGACAACTCTAGGTCTTGAACTAATGATAAAAGCCATGAAGTATGTGATAAATGTCTTTAATATTTCTGGGACATCTTTTACATTATTTCTAGATCTTTTGGTGTGCTTTTCATAGTTGATTCAAATCGCTTTTTGGCACCTTGTATTATTCTAACAAATATTTTCCCTTCTCTTTGGACTCTGTTTCAGTTTGCACAAAGTATATTTTTAAAAATGACACATAACTTTCAGGAACATCAAGCATTTTTCCTGAATAGTTTTAAAACTTGTATCGTTGCTGTTGTTTTTTTAACATTGAGGCTGAATCATTGGCTGCAGTAATTCTATGCCATGTTTGCACAAGGAGAGGGAATGAACGAAAACGTGTTTCTGAAATGAATCTACAGAGGGTGAGGCTGGATGGTATTTCCCCCAAAATTTATAGAATAAAGATAATGTGTTTATAGCCTCTGTAAAGACAGTAGCATAAGTAAAACATTCATACCCTTACCAGCATTTTGAAGAAGCCAAAAAGGCTTTCCTTTGTAGCTAGTTCATGCCAGACTTTCCATGATGTCCTGTTTCCAGAACAAGGTGGTAACACTTTAGTATTTTTATGTCATATTAACCTTGCAGGTATCAGTTCAGTTCAGTTCAGTTCAGTCGCTCAGTCGTGTCCAACTCTTTGCGATCCCATGAATCCCAGCTTGCCAGGCCTCCCTGTCCATCACCAACTTCCGGAGTTCACTCAGACTCACATCCATCGAGTCAGTGATACCATCCAGCCATCTCATCCTCAGTCGTCCCCTTCTCCTCCTGCCCCCAATCCCTCCCAGCATCGGAGTCTTTTCTAATGAGTCAACTCTTTGCATGAGGTGGCCAAAGTATTGGAGTTTCAGCTTTAACATCAGTCCTTCCAATGAACACCCAGGACTGATCACCTTTAGGATGGACTGGTTGGATCTCCTTGCTGTTCAAGGGACTCTCAAGAGTCTTCTCCAACACCACAATTCAAAAGCATCAATTCTTTGGCATTCAGCTTTCTTCACAGTCCAACTCTCACATCCATACATGACCACTGGAAAAACGATAGCCTTGACTAGATGGACCTTTGTTGGCAAAGTAATGTCTCTGCTTTTGAATATGCTATCTAGTTTGGTCATAACTTTTCTTCCAAGGACTAAGCGTCTTTTAATTTCATGTCTGCAATCACCATCTGCAGTGCCTTTGGACCTCCCCCCGCCCCGCAAAATAAAGTCTGACCTTGTTTCCATTGTTTCCCAATCTATTTCCCATGAAGTGATGGGACCAGATGCCATGATCTTAGTTTTCCTAATGTTGCAGGTATAAATCACCCTAATTGTACAAATTACTGAGAAAATTGAAGGCATTTACCAGATAGAAATGCTTTTAAGCCAGTTCACACTTAAAACTCAAAGTCTTGACTAGTGCAGGGCAGAGTGAAGCACAGCTTTCATTACTGTGTGTGCTATTATATTTGTATCTGTAATGTACTTCACAAGAATAGCGAAGTGCCTGCTGTTTTAGTGACATTCCGAACACTGAAGAGATAACTTACAAAAGGAACAGCACACAGCAGTTTTTAACAGGGTACTTAATATGAAGGTATAATTCCATTTATATGGTAAAGTTGACAGAGATCATCAAAGGAAGGGGTTCAGAAGGAGGTGGGGATTTGAGCAGGTCTTAAAGGATGAACCACATCTGGAAAGAAGATTAGAGGACTTCGTTCTGGGCCAGTATAAGATCACTGATGCATCTTATGTCTTTTTCTCCACTATCCCAATGGTGATGTCATAGCTATATTCAGTTAGCATTGTGACATATAATTATATTCCATTAATGTGAAATAATGACACATTCCATTAACTTGAAATTTCCACCTTGTTAGAGATAGTATAGTTTTTGTGGTGTTGTCCTTTAGGGTTGATTTCTCTCATCATGAGGGTAGAACTATTTGAGATGGAGGTTATGATATATACATGCTTTTGAACTACGGTGTTGGAGAAGACTCTTGAGAGTCCTTTGGACAGATACGTATATATCTTTTTGCTTTTTATACAGTTCATGGGGTTCTCATGGCAAGTATACGAGAGTGGTTTGCCATTCCCTTCTCCAGTGGATCACATTTTGTCTGAACTATGTCTTATCTGTCTTGGGGAGCCCTGCATGGCATGGCTCACAGCTTCATTGAGTTATGCAACCCTTCACCATGACAAGGCAGTGATTCATGAATGGGATAAGGGTGAAAGAGGAGAGTGAAACAGTTGGCTTGAAACTCAATATTAAAAAAAAACTAAAATCATGGCATCTGGTCCCATTCAGTTCAGTTCAGTTCAGTTGCTCAGTCGTGTCTGACTCTTTGCAATCCCATGAATCACAGCACTCCAGGCCTCCCTGTCCATCACCAACTCCCGGAGTTCACTCAAACTCATGTCCATCTAGTCGGTGATGCCATCCAGCCATCTCATCCTCTGTTGTCCCCTTCTCCTCCTGCCCTCAATTCCTCCCAGCATCAGAGTATTTTCCAATGAGTCAACTCTTCGCATGAGGTAGCCAAAGTATTGGAGTTTCAGCTTTAGCATCAGTCCTTCCAGTGAACACCCATGGCAAATAGAAGGGGATAAGGTGGAAACAGTGAAGGATTTCCTCTTCTTGAACTCTAAAATCACTACAGATGTTGACTGCAGCCATGAAATTAGAAGACGATTGCTTCTTGGAAAGAAAGCTATGACAAACCTAGACAGTGTATTAAAAAGCAAAGACATCACTTTGCCAACAAAGGTCATATAGTCAAGGCTATGGTCTTTCTAGTAGTCACATAGGCATGTGAGAGCTAGACCATAAGGAAGGCAGAGCGCTGAAGAATTGATGCTTTTGAACTGTGGTGCTGGAGAAGACTCTTAAGAGTCCCTTGGACAGCAAGGAGATCAAGCCAGTTAATTTTAGAGGAAATCAACCCTGAATACTTGTTGGAACAACTGATGACTGAAGATTTGCCCACCTGATGTGAAGAGCCAACTCGTTGAAAAAGACTCTAATTCTGGAAAAGATTGAAGGCAGAAGGAGAAGAGGGTAACAGAGGATGAGGTGGTTGGATAACATCACTGATTCAATAGACATGATCTTGGGCAAACTCCAGGAGATGGTGAGGGACAAAGAGTCAGACATGACTTGGTGACTGAACAACAACAACAGATATGTATATATATATATGTATAATGATATGGTTATCATGTAAGTGTAATTATATTAAGCATATAATATGTATTACATTGTAGTAGGTAATGATTCCTTTCGCCTCAAGGTAGAGAAACAATTCCTTTCCCCTCAGGGTTAGTTGCTCAGTTATGTCTGCCTCTTTGCAACCCCACAGACTGTAGCCTGCCAGGCCCTCCTGTCCATGGGATTCTCTAGGCAAGAATACTAGAGAGGGTTGCCATTTCCAGGGGATCTTCCCAACCCAGGGATCAAACCTGGGTATCCTGCATTGCAGGCAGATTCCTTACCATCTGAGCCACCAGGGAAGCCCCTCAAGGTATCTATTATTTTCCCTCAAGGTAGCTATTGCTGAACACTCTCTTAAAGGCACAGAGTAAAAATATGTCAAGTAATTTTGGTTTTATTAGGCCAGTTTCCAGCAGTTACATACAACCCATTTATGCATTTCACAAACTGTATTTAACAACAAAATAAAAACCACAACAAGAAAAGTGCTATAGTGTGAGTTATTGAAGGAAGATGCAACCCAGTTTTTCTTCATGTACTGCAGCCCCTCTAGAACATTCATCTAGCTACTCTTTTCTAACACTTAAATATGATTGTGTAGTTTGTTGAATGCTTTTTGGGAGAAAATTTCACTATGAAGATTTATTATTTACAATTTATAATTAAACATTTTTGATTAGGTTAAATTTATTTTGAATTACTCCTTATGTTAATCCCAATCTTCATTAATGTTATGTAAAATTGTGAAACACTGAATTATAGGTTTTTTCCTTAGCTGAAAGGAATACTCTTATTTTAAAAATGAATAAATTGTTTCAGAGAGATTTTTAAACAATGTGCTCAAGCTTATTATATAGCCTTGAAAGCTAGAACCCATTTCCTGATATAGGAGTTTGGGCATTATTCTCAAAATATTCCCTACAGTAATGTATACAGATGGGGGATAAATATAACTATTTATTCTGTGGCCAATAAGGGTCATGAATTATTATTATTATTTTAAAATATAAATTTATTTATTTTAATTGGAGGTTAATTACTTTACAATATTGTATTGGTTTTGCCATACATCAACATGAATCCACCACAGGCATATACGTGTTCCCCATCCTGAACCCCCCTCCCTCCTCCCTCCCCGTACCATCCCTCTGGGTCGTCTCAGTGCAGCAGCCCCAAGCATCCAGTATCATGCATCGAAGCTGGACTGGTGATTCGTTTCATATATGATATTATACATGTTTCAATGCCAAGAGTCATGAATTATTTATGTGGACTGCAGTCTGTGCTGGTGTGTACAGTAATATAACTTAGTGTATGTTCAATTCTTTAGTGCAGTTTCCTGATCTATAATCTGTAAATGGGTCTGTGTTTCCAGGTAGAATAATAGGACTTGGGTGGTGGGAAAGTATGTTGAGAGGCAAGAAATCCAGAAAGGATTGAGGTTAAATCATTTTGGCATACTGTATACTGTCACCCTGCTTATTTAAATTATATGCACAGTACATCATGAGAAATGCTGGACTGGAAGAAGCACAAGCTGGAATCAAGATTGCCGAGAGAAATATCAGTAACCCCAGATATGCAGATGACACCACCCTCATGGCAGAAAGTAAAGAGGAACTAAAAAGCCTCTTGATGAAAGTGAAAGAAGAGAGTGAAAAAGTTGGCTTAAAGCTCAACATTCAGAAAATGAAGATCATGGCATCTGGTCCCATCACTTCATGGGAAATAGATGGGCAAACAGTGGAAACAGTGTCAGACTTTACTTCTTTGGGCTCCAAAATCACTGCAGATGGTGATTGCAGTCATGAAATTAAAAGACGCTTACTCCTTGGAAGGAAAGTTATGACCAACCTACACAGCATATTGAAAAGCAAAGACATTACTTTGCCAACAAAGGTCCGTCTAGTCAAGGCTATGGTTTTTCCAGTGGTCATGTATGGATGTGAGAGTTGGACTGTGAAGAAAGCTGAGTGCCAAAGAATTGATGCTTTTAAATTGTGGTATTGGAGAAGACTCTTGAGAGTTCCTTTATTTCCAGTATTTCAATTTGCCCTGCCTTCTCTTTCCCCCATGGTGCCTATAAGTCTATCCCCTATGTCTGCATCTCCAGTATCATTTTTCTAGATTTCATATATATGCATTAATATGGACTGCAAGGAGATCCAACCAGTCCATCCTAAAGATCAGTCCTGGGTGTTCATTGGAAGGACCGATGCTAAAGCTAAACTCCAATACTTTGGCTACCTCATGTGAAGAGTTGACTCATTGGAAAAGACTCTGGTGCTGGGAGGGATTGGGGGCAGGAGGAGAAGGGGACGACAGAGGATGAGATGGCTGAATGGCATCACTGACTCGATGGACGTGAGTCTGAGTGAACTCCAGGAGTTGGTGATGGACAGGGAGGCCTGGCGTGCTGTGATTCATGGGGTCGCAAAGAGTCGGACACGACTGAGTGACTGAACTGAACTGAACTGATAATATTTATTTTTCTCTTTCGGACTTACTTCACTCTGTATGACAGACTCTTGGTTCATCCACATCACTACAAATAACCCAATTTTGTTCCTTTTATGGCTGAGTAATAGTCTATTGTATATTTGTACCACATCTTTATTCATTCATCTCTCGATGGACGATTAAGTTGCTTCCGTGTCTTGGCTGTTGTAAATAGTGCTGCAGTGAATATTCAGGTACATATGTCTTTTTGCATTATGCTTTTCTCAGAGTATATGCCCAGTAGTTGGATTTCTGGGTCATATGGTAGTTTTATTTATAGTTTTTTAAGGAACATCCATTCTGTTCATACTGGTTGCATCAATTTACATTCCCACCAACAGTGCAAGAGGGTTTTCTTTTTGGCATTAGATAGCTATTGGGAAACTGTTGTGTAGCACAGGGAGGTAAGCTCAGTTCTCTGTGATGACCTAGATGGGTTGGATGGGGAAGGGTGGAAATGAGGCCTAACAGGAAGGGGATTTATGTATACATATAGATGATTCACATTGTTGTACAGCAGAAACTAACACAACATTGTAAAGCAATTATACTCCAATTAAAAATAAAAAGAACTTTATATCCATATTTGTGAATCTTTTATAACACATTACAATGGTGTAAGAATTATTGATATTATGTTGCATATCTAATAAATAGCCTATAGTAAAAGAATAAATATATATAAGAACTATGCTTGGAGTAAAGTGTGTCCTTAAATTATTATTCAGGGAATAGTGGAACTCATTATTGCAGGAATTTAAGAATATAAAATATAGTTGAAATTTTTTGTTTTGTTTCTTACCATTTGAGAAACTCTACCGAGATGAGTAGATGATAAAAATTCTGTTGGTAATTTGTAATCAGGATATGGACAAACAAAAAACATGCCCATATCTTCAGACTGATGTTTGTATGAGAGGCTGTATTTTCATGAGCAGGAAGGGGGCTAATAACACAGTGAAATGACAAGGTAGTTTCAGTTAATTTGGGATAAATAACTTACCTTTTGATGACCATGTTATTTCAGGTGAAAGTGTTTGCTGTGAATGATGCAGATAATTACTTAAATCTTCTTTTGGTCTGTGTACAGTCGTAGCTGTTGGGCATTAAGAGAGTGGGAGCCCAGAGCCTAATCAGGTGCAAGGGCAGGAAGAAGGTTGGGGAGCAAGAATTCTGTGTGTAGTAGGGGTCAGTAAGTAATGCTGGGATCCTTTGGGCAGTTTTATTAGCAGCCATTTCTTTTTGTCAGACTAATAAACAGTGACTTATTGCCATCATTCCAAGTCCTTTTATGTAAATGGATTAGAATAAAGAGAAGACTGTGAATCAGCTTTCGTTTTTTTCTTGCTTTCTGTTAAGTATATATTCAGTTTAGAAGCTAAATAGACACTTACGATAGACCTTGAAATCATAAATGCTGTGCATTCTATGTAGTTCAAAGGTATTAGCTATTTTTTCCCATGTAGGGAATTGTACAGGACCCTTGGGAAATGTTAATTCTAGAAGGTGCTAATCCATTACGTGCAGGACCCATGGGTGCCTGGAGTACTTCAGAAGCAGGATGTGATGGCCCAGTCAGGCATGCAAGGGCCAGAGGGCCTGGCTAATTCTGAGATGTGGAATTCTGGCCTTCTCTTAAGTATGATAAATGAAAAATTATATTGACCTCTATCCAGTCAGTTGTTCTAAGACCATTGCAACGTTTTTCTCCCCACAAAAAGGAGGCACCTCACAGATGTCCCATTGACTTTGCTCTTTTCTCCTCCCTTCAAAGGGAAAGTGTGTGTGTGTGTGTGTGCACATACATATGTGCTCTTATGCGGAAATTTCAAATACAACAGTTTTCATGAAAAAAACTTTTCAGACCATCAGCTGTATTTTTTTGCACGGTGAGGTTTTTGTTTCCTGGGATAAGTTCCTGAAGTCATCTTTAATTAGGGGGAGGTGACAGAAGTGATGTAGGAGCTGTCGGCGTCACAACCATGGCTTGTGGCCTGGCGTCAGTCTGCCTGTTGTAACTCCTACAACTTGGCTTTGCGGTATCTCCTAGGAAGTGAGCCATCAAATACAGGAAATCTCAGATAGGAAGTTAAGATAATAAAAGATGGCTAAAAAGATTAAGACAGACTGAAATATAACAAAATAAAAGAAGAAAGAGAGGCAAACATAGAAAAAAAAATTAGGAAACAGTAGAAGTAGGAAAAAAATCAAAGATGAAATAGAAAGATTAAACAGAAAATTTAAATGTTGCAAAATGTACAATTGAATATACTTTTCCCCCCTCATAGTTAAGTAATGCTCAGTACATATCAAGTAGTATTTAAAAGCTTAACTCATCTCATCCTCAACCCCTGTGGAGCTGGTACTACTATTATCCCTAGTCTATAAATTAGGAAGCTAAAGCACAGAGAGATAAGTGATTTATTCCCTTACCTGAGAGATCACAGGCTTATAAGTGGCAAAACAAGATATGAAAAATATATATAACTACATTGTTAGCTAAATATAAAAATAAGTACATGAGACACCATTTGCTTCTTCCTCTTTCCTTCTTCTGAATTATCTCCTTTCTTCTCGCCTTTCTTTCATTTTGGAGAATTCTTCTTACCGTGTGATTTGAGTGGGAGTTGCTGCCATGTTCTAAGATACCCTGTGTCCTTGCTTCCAAAATAAGCCTCCTCTCCACCTCTTCATCATATCTTGATTCTACAATGTATTTCCAAACATTAGTTCAGATTCTCTGCATTTTCATGAGGTAAAATAAGATCATTTTCCTTGAGCAAATTATCACTTCAACTTAAATATGAAGCTGTTTTAAAAATAAGACTTAATTGTTACTTTGAATGTTCATATTAGGTATCTCAAGTAATAATAAGAATGTCATTCTGGTCCTACCACATTATTTATTTCTTTGCTTATTCTCTTTAATCAGATATAATAACAGACTGATAAGAGTATGTACCAGTGAAAATTTTCTAAGGCAGTAACATTTGTCATTATATTTACAACTATTAGCCTGCAAGTATGTGCACATAAATATATATACACAAAAACACCTTTAAATGGGATGTGTTTATCTAGGAAGTCAATAAAGTTACAAACTGAGTGTAAATAAATATTTTTAAGTGAAAGGGCAAATGGGTAGGTCTGATTTGAGATGACTGAGAAAATCTAGGCAGTTCTTTTAGCTGAAGTATGATCATCATAAGCTTGAAGCATACTGAAATTTTAAGATGGGTGGCCCTTTAAACTTGAAAATCCAATATTTTTTTCTGAACTAGATGTTGCCATGGTGACAGGATGGCTTAGCAACTGAAGACTAATTTCATTGGTTGAGTGTCTGCAGACTTGCTTGCTGAATAGCATTAATATGTTGCCTCCTGCTGTTTTTTATTGAGGAGACCATCTGGCATTAGCTGTTTCAAAAGGTACAGTTCTGTTGGATAACGAATATGGGATAACACACTGAGGTGTTAGAAACAGGTTTTGCCGGCATTATTTGTTTTAAGAAATAAGTGACTAAGAAATTCTAGTTCAAATCACTGCCTATTATAGCCAATTAGTAATTCATAATTCTTGGCTATGAGACTAGAAATTAAAAAGCTTTATTTTTGAGCTTTACATATACTACATAAATAACATGTGTTGCATAAATTTAATTCCCTAAATACACACCTTCACATGGTCACATTAATTTTTATGTACCTAAAAATGTACCTATTCAATAAAACATCCTCTCACACTGTGTTTTTTAAAATAATGATTGCTGAGGATGATTAATAGGTTAGAGCATGAATAGTTGGAAGTGGAGGAAGTAGTCCACTACAACACTAACCTTTTTGTTACCCATCAATCAAACTGAAGTTCTTGAAAGACTAGTCTTCATCACACTTTCCTTCTGAATGCACAACAGTGTGGCTCGCACTGCTTCTTTCTATTGGAACTGTTTGCATGAAGGGGACTGGTGACCCCTTAGCAGGGTGTCCTTATGTCCTGGTTTGCACGGGACAATATTTCATGATCCAGAGGTATTTGCTACTGGAGCTCTCTTTCACTCTCAAAACTGTCCAGGTTTGGATGACAAGTTTTGAGTCACCCTAGGTCTTAACTAAAAATTTCAGTGAGCAGTTTTCATTTTTTATCTTACTTGACCTTATTTAATTTTTTTTGCTTTATGAGTTGATCATGATCTTTTACTGTGACTTGAAATTCCTTTTCTTTGACTTGTGTTGAGTAACTCTCCTGGTTCTCCTCATATATTCTCAGTCACTTCCCAGGTCCCCCTTTCTTCTCTTCAGCCTTCAAGTGGTAGCATTGCTCAGAGTTCTGTTCTTGTTTTTTTCCTTCTTTTTATTATACACTTTCTCTGTGGATATGCTCATTCTTAGAGATAGGTACAGCTAACCTAAGCCAATGACTGCAAAATATTGATCTGATTTCTCTTCTTAAAATTTAAGATTTATGTATTCATCTGCCTAGTGGACACTTTCACTGTAAGTGAAATTCAACACATGGTGGAGAATTTGAGTGTTGGAGTAAGGGAGACATAGGTTGCCAACTGTCCCATTTAATAGTTTAGAAACGTTGCTGAAGATATTTAAACTCTATGTGACTCAGTGTTTATTCTGTAAAACCAACAAACCTCTCAAGCATGATTTATGTGGGGAGAGAATGAGAGAGCACATGCAATATACTAATAATGGCTCATGGCACACAATAATCTTTAATAAGTAATAGGAATTACTATTATTCCACAAACCTTATTCTCCTCCCATATTTCCCATCTTGATGAGATGCAGAACACCTGCCTGTCTGAGTGGAGGCAGGTTCATGTTCAGGGGAACCCAGAGTTGAGCAGAGAACCTTAAAGATGATGGGTAACAGGGGCATCTGTAAGCTTTTAAGTATAAGGGTGATTTTATGAAAAGTGGTGTTTCAGTAAAATTCATTATTTTATTATCAAGCCAGATGTATCAAAAATGAAGGCAGGGAAAATAGCCAAGAAGCCAATGAAATAATAGTGGCATAATTTGATGAGGACTTAGAAGAGGGTGGTGACAGTGGGATAAAGAGGAAAAGATAGGTAGGGCGAGGTGGTAAATCTGTAGATTGTTTTTCATATCTGTTCTTCAGAAGACTATAACTTCATTTTCTTTGATAAGATATATTTATTAAAGATTTAGTAAAACTTTATCACGACTATTTTGAGCCATTCTGTGTGTGAGAAAGGAGAATGTATAATAATGATGGAAAACATCTTCAGCTTGATTCACCCACTGTTTGCTGCTGCTGCTGCTAAGTCTCTTCAGTCGTGTCCGACTCTGTGCGACCCCATAGACGGCAGCCCACCAGGCTTCCCCGTCTCTGGGATTTTCCAGGCAAGAATACTGGAGTGGGTTGCCATGTCCTTCTCTAATGCATGAAAATGAAAAGTGAAAGTGAAGTCGATCAGTCGTGTCCGACCCTTCGCGACCGCGTGGACTGCAGCCTACCAGGCTCCTCCATCCATGGGATTTTCCAGGCAAGAGTACTGGAGTGGGTTGCCAGTGCCTTCTCCCACCCACTGTTTACTTAGATATTAATTTACCTCTTCAGATTTTGCATGATTTTTGTAAATGACTGGCCCCAGTTGTGATGCCTTTATTATTCTCATAGTTATGGAGACTTTTGGAAAAGGAAATGGCAACCCACTGCAGTATTCTTGCCTGGAGAATCCAATGAACAGAGGAGCCTGGAGGGCTACAGTCCGTGGGGTCACCAAGAGTCAGACACGACTGAGTGACTAAGCACAGCACATGGAAACTTCTCCTAATACATAATTCACTGTTGAAGGATGTTTGTACCTCAGGTGATTCTAGCTTGTTATATGATACCACATGAAGTAAGATACAGACTTTCAAAAATATATCACAAAAAGATTTATTTCCACTGAAGAGAAAATATTTGATATGGAAATATAATAAATTTGGCAAGTTGAAAATGGAAAGAGGAAAACTATCTATGTCTTTAAATACTTGTAAATTTTTGGAATAATTTATACTTTGAACTATGGAATGTAAATTGTAAGACTTCCTCCTTTTTTCAAGATTGGAACAAATATTGGGAAATAGTTGGTCTTGAAGTGTAGACACACCAAATTTGAGCCCAGATTTTAAATGTGAGATGTTAAAGCTCAGATATTAAATTTTTTAAAAGTCCGGCACTGGGAAAGAACTAATTAATGGCAATTATGAAGAGCTCTTAGATGGCCACTTGATTCTTTTCTAGCTCTGTATAACTGCCTAGAAAATGTATTAAAAGGAAAAACGCTGAAAGGTTTATGATGTATGTATATCACCAAAGGAAACCATCACCACCTACCATTATAGCAAATATTCAAGTGAGCTAAGCTTGAAAAGAAGGTAATATGAAAAATTTAAGACAAAGGAAACTTCAAACTTGAGACCATTGAAACACATGTTCCAGAAGACAACTTATTAGAGCTGCATTAAGTAAAAGCTAATGTTTGCATACTGGTGAGGAGGCAGGGTGGAGTGGTATGAAAAATGTTAGAAAGGTTTATTTTTGTAAAAAGCACAAGTTGAAATAGACAGTCACTAGGGCTCCAGCTCTGAAATGTTGTCATTATCATGAATGTGACAATGATTTAATTTTTGAAAATTTAAGTTGCATATATACCACAGGGATGTATTTTCTGACTTACTAATGACATAAAAAGATAAAGTCAGTGGCCCCTTGAACTCACATTTCTAATCTTATTTTCAGCTTTTTAAAAATTTCCTTTGATACACTGTAATTAAGAAGAATATAATTGAACTGACATCATAGATTTTGTCCCTGAGATTTCAGTCATACTGTTCTCAAGCTCTATGCTAAAACTTGCTTCTTTTATTTTAATGGCTGAAGCCTTACTGTTATTATTATTTTTACTATAGTATATTTATTACAGTAAGTTTTGTTTATTGAGAAAGATATCACACACCAAACAATTCACACAGTGTATTCAGAGTTCTGTGCAGCCATCACCACAGACAATTTTAGAGCATTTTTATTTCCCTAACGAGGAACCCTGTACCCATTAGCAATTATTCTCCATTTCCTCATTTCCTGCAGCCCTTGGCAATCACTAATCTACTTTTTGTTTCTATGGATTTGCCTTTTCTAAGTATTTCATATATAGAGAATCATACAATGTGTGGTGTTTTGTTAATCGGCTTCTTTCATTTAGCATAATATTTTTAAGATTCATCCATGTTGTAGCATGTATTAGTACCTAATTCATTTTTACTGCCAAATAATATTTATCTATATGACTATTCCACAGTTTAGCCATTCACCAGCTGATAGACATTTGGATTGCTTCCTACTTTTTGACGATATGAACAATGCTGCTATGAACATTCATGTACAAGTTTTTGTGAGGACATATGTTGTCATTTTTTTAGATACAGTCCTAGCAATGAAATTGCTGGGTCATATTGTAACTTTTAGTTTAACATGTTTAGGAAATGCCTGACTGTTTTCTAAAGTGGCTGCACCATTTTACATTCCTCCCATCAATACATGAAGGTTCTGATTTTCCTATATCAATACCTGGTTATTTTATGTCATTTTGACATAGTCATTCTACTAGGTGTGAACTGGTATCTCATTGTTACTTGATTTGCATTTCTCTAACAATTAATGATGCTAAGTGTCTTTTCATGTGCCTTTTGTATGTCTCTTTTTTCCCCTTCATGGACCACAGCCTTGTTGTGGCGAAGGGGCTTGAGCAACTCAATGAAGCTTTGAGCCATGCCAAGCAGGGGCACCCAAATAGGTCTTCGTGAAGAGTTATGACAAAATGTGATCCACTAGACATAGAAATGGCAACCCACTCCAGTATTCTTGCCTAGAGAACCTCGTACAGTATGAAAAGGCATAAGATTCAACGCCAGATGATGAGCCCTGCCCAGGTTGGAAGGCGTACAATATGCTTCTGGGGAAGTGCATGTGTATGCTGTTGCTTCAGTCATGTCTGACTCTGTGAGACGCTATGGACTGTAGCCCACCAGACTCCTCTGTCCATGGGATTTCCCAGGCAAGAATACTGTAATGGGTTGCCATTTCCTGCTCCAGGGTTTATTTACTATAAAGTTGGCCACAAAGTTTGGGTTTTTCATAACATTTTATGGAAACCCAAATGAACTTTTGGGCCAACCAGTATATTTCCAGGAAGTGACACATGCTATTCACAAAATGACCTGAACTACCTGAGAATTTCTTCCCTCACTGCCATGGCATCACTTTTCCCAGGAGCTAACTGCATCACATTTAGTACCTCTTTCATACCGTACAGCAGTTTGTAAAAAGTGAGAAAGCCTTACTCTTTTTTTTTCTCAGGAACCCGTCAGGATGCATTAATGACTATCTCCCTCACTGTGATCCTTACCTGAGCACATCTGATTGGCAGGAGAGGACAGCATTTGGCTGAGTCTTCCTAGAGACTGCCATGCAAACCAGCTTCCATTCCACCCTTGAAAGCAACTCTTAATTCACACTTTCATCTTTGCTTCATTCAAATACTGGGAATATTAAAGATGGGAGTAGACTTACTGGAGAGTATATTTCAAAGCAAGCCTTCTGCTGAGTTAATGCTACCTGCTAAAATGATTCTTATGCTCAAATGAGGAAGCTTCTTATTGCAAAATTCAACCTTAAAGTGAAGAAAGTAGGGAAAACAACTAGACCTTTCAGGTTTAACCTAAATCAAATCCCTTATGATTATACAGTGGAGGTGATGACTAGATTCATGAGATTAGATTTGGTAGAGAGGGTGCCTGAAGAACTATGGACAGAGGTCCATAACATTGTATAGGAGGCAGTGACCAAAACCATCCCAAAGAAAAAGAAATGAAAGAAGGCAAAGTGGTTGTCTGAGGAAGTTTTACAAAGAGCTGAGGAAATAAGAGTGAAAGGCAAGAGAGAAAGGGAAAGATATACTCAACTGAATCAGAGTTTTAGAGAACAGCAAGGAGAGATAAGAAAGCCTTAAATGAACAATGTAAAGAAACAGGAAAACAATAGAATGGGAAAGATGAGAGATCTCTTCAAGAAAATTGGAGATATTAAGGGAACATTTCATGCAAGGATGGGCATGATAAAGGACAGAAATGGTAAGGACCTAACAGATATAGAAGAGATTAAGAAGAAGTGGCAAGAATACACAGAAAAACTATACAAGAAAGTCTTAATGACCTGGATAACTATGATGGTGTGGTTGCAAACCTAGAGCTGGACATCCTGGAGCGTGAAGTCAAGTGAGCCTTAGGAAGCATTACTACGAACAAAGCTAGTGGAGGTGGTGGAATTCCAGCTAAACTATTTAAAATCTTAAAAGATGATGCTGTTAACAAGCTGCAGTCAGTATGTCAGCAAATTTGTGGCCACTCAGCAGTGGCCACAGGACTAGAAACAGTCAGTTTGCATTCCAATCCCAAAGAAAGGCAATACCAAAGAAGGTTCAAATTACCATACAATTGTAGTCATTTCACACACTAGCAAGAAAAGATTCAAAATCCTTCAAGCTAGGCTTTAACAGTATGTCAAATGAGAACTTCCAGATATGCAAGCTGGATTTAAATTGTCAATATTCATTGGATTATGTAGAAATCAAGGGAGTTCCAGGAAAACATCTACTTCTGCTTCACTGTCTATGCTAAAGCTTTCGACGGTGTGGACCACAACAAATTGTGGAAAATTCTGGAATCCCAGATGGCCTTACCTGTCTCCTGAGAAACGTATGAGGGTCAAGAAGCAACAGTTAGAATGGGACAGGAACTGGTTCAACATTGGGAAAGGAATATGACAAGGGTGTATATTGTAACCCTGCTTATTTAACATATGCAGAGTACACCATGTGAAGGCTGGATGAGTCACAATCTAGAATCAAGATTGCCAGGAGAAATATCAATAATCTCAGATATGCAGATGATACTGCTCTAATGGCAGGAAGTGAAGAGGAACTGGGCTTACCTGGTGGGTCATCGGTAAAGAATCTGCTTGCAGTGCAGGAGATGCAGGTAACTTGAGTTCGATTCCTGGGTCGGGAAGATCCCCTGGAGCAGTGCATGGCAATTCACTCCAGTATTCTTCCCTAGAGAATCCCATGAACAGAAGAGCCTGACGAGCTGCAGTCCATGGGGTCGCAGAGAGTCAGACATGACTGAAGCTACTGAGCATGACTGAGCATGCACACATGTGCAAAAAGGAACTAAAGAGCCTCTTGATGAGAGTGAAAAGGCTGAGTTGAAATTCAACATTATGAAAACTAGGATCATGACATCTGTTCCAGCACGTCATGGCAAATAGAAGGGGAAGTAGTAGAAGCGATGACAGATATTTTTTCATGGGCTCCAGATTTTATTTTATAAACCACTACACATGGTGAGTGCAGCCATGAAATTAAAAGACACTTGCTCCTTGGAAGGAAAGCTATGACAAATCTAGATGGTTTACTTATTAATGTATTAATAATTATTAATAAAAAGCAGAGACATCACTTTCCTGACAAAGATCTGTATAGTCCAAGCTTTGGTTTTTCCAGTAGTCATGAACTGATGTGAAAGTTGGACCGTAATGAAGACTGAGTGCTGAAGAATTGATACTTTTGAACTGTGGTGCCGGAGAAGACTCTTGAGTGGTCCTTAGATTGCAAGGAGATCAAACCAGTCAATCCTAGGGGAAATCAAGCCTATTGGAAGGACTGATGCTGAAGCTGAAGTTCCAGTACTTTGGCCACCTGATGAGAAGAGCTGACTCATTGGAAAAGACCCGGATGCTGGGAGAGATTGAGGACAGGAGAAGGGGTGGGAACAGACGATGAGATGCTTGGATGGCATTACCGACTTCCCTGGTAGCTCAGACAGTAAAGTGTCTGCCTACAATGCGGGAGACCCCGGTTCAATTCCTGGGTTGGGAACATCTCCTAGAGAAGGAAATGGCAACCCACTCCAGTATTCTTGCCTGGAAAATCCCATGGATGGAGGAGCCTGGTAAGCTACAGTCCATGCCGTCGCAAAGAGTTGGACACGACTGAGAAACTTCACTTCACTTCACCGACTCAATGGACATGAGTTTGAGCAAACTCGGGGAGATAGTGAAGGACAAGAAAGCCTGGCATGCTGCAGTCCATAGAGTCAGAAAGAGTTGGACGTGATTTAGTGACTGAACAACGACAGCATGGTGTTAGAAAGTGACCTCATTTCATTCTTTCACATGTAGCTGCCCGGTTTTCTCAGCACCACTTATATTCAGGCAAGCATACTGCAATGGGTAGCTGTTTCCTTCTCCAGGCGATCTTCCCAACCCTGGGACTGAACCTGAGTCTCCTGCATTGCAGGCTGATTCTTTACTGTCTGAGCCTCTAGGGAAGCCCACTTATTGAAGAGAATCTTTCTCCATTGTATTTTCTTGCCTCCTTGACTCTGCAATTCCACTCTTGGGCACATAATCAGAGATAACTGTAATTAAAAAATATACATGCACCCCAGTGTTAATTGCAGAACTGAATGGATAAAAGGATGTGGTGTACAAATACAAGGAAGTATTACTCAGCCATAAAAACAATCAAATAATGCCATTTACAGCAACATTGATGAACCTACAGATTATAATAATAAGTGAAGTAAGTTAGGGAAAGACATATCATATGATATGGCCTATATGTGGACTCTAGAAAGAATACTGATGAAATTATTTACAAAATAGAAATAGACTCAAGTGCATAGAAAACAAACTTATGGTTACATAGGAGTAGGATAAAGTAGGAGTTTGGGATTAATATACATATGGCAACCCACCCAAGTACCCTGGAAAATTGCATGGACAGAGGAGCCTGGTGGGCTACAGTTCATGGGGTTGCAAAGAGCAACTGAGTGACTTCACTTCACTGCTATATATGAAATAGATAACTAAGGAAGTCTACTAAATATCTTATAATAATCTACAATGGTAGAGTATTAAAATATATATATACATATGTATAACTGAATCACTTTACTGTATACCTGAAATGGATGCAGCATTGTAAATCAACTATATAGGAATAATTTTTTTAAAAAAAGTAAAAAAGAAACCTACCTCAAGTCTTTGCTTCCAACTGCTGAAGTCACAGAGCAGAAATGTATTTTCTTATATTTGTTTTGTCACAACTTTTCCTACAGCAGCTGAACTGCTGAGTGCATAGGCAGTCTCATTGTGGAGTGGGTGGTGGTTCAGGAGCAGTTGGTGGAAGAAGTGTAGAGAGAGCAGCTAGACTGTGAATCTGATTCAGGAAAGTAATGTGAGTGAGGCTTGTTAGAATCTTCTAACCCACAGTCAGTTTCAGTGAATTGATGCCATTTTTATGAGAGACTAAAATTAAATAATGGACTTAATTTGATGATTCTCTTTGGCTTTAAGTCCTTCAAAGTACAAATGAAATCTTGATAAAGAAAATATAAAAAATAGAAGCTTTTCTAAGAAGTTTTTTTTTTTTTGGGGGGGGGGTTATTACTTCTTTTATTTTTAGTTTATTTTTTTAATTGAAGGATAATTGCTTTATAGAATTTTGTTGTTTTCTGTCAAACCTCAACATGAATCAGCCATAGGTATACATGTATCCCCTCCCTTTTGAACCTCCCTCCCATCTTCCACCCTATCCCACCCCTCTAGATTGATACAGAGCCTCTATTTGAGTTTCCTGAGCCATACAAGAAATTTCCATTGGCTATATTTTACAAATGGTAATGCAAGTTTCCATGTTACTCTTTCCACACATCTCACCCTCTCCTCCTCTCTCCCCATGTCCATAAGTCTATTCTCTATGTCTGTTTCTCCATTGCTGCCCTGTAAATAAATTCTTCAGTACCATTTTTCTAGATTCCATATATATACACGTTAAATACGATATTTACCTTTCTCTTTCTGACTCACTTCACTCTGTATAATAGGTTCTAGTCCACCCCATCAGAACTGACTCAAATGTGTTCCTTTTCTAAGAAACTTTGAAATACTATGATAACCTCATCCTGCAGTAAACATGAATGGACTAGTCTTTATTGTTCTACACTATAGTTTATTTAGATTTTATGCTCACCTAGTAATCTTCGTATTGCTGAGTTCTGTAAATTCATTACAGAAGCAATATTAATGGAATTTATATAATCTCAGGATTGTGTACTGGTCGCCTCTGTATCTATCAACCATACAAGGCTTTTTAAAATTAATTAATCAAAAAAATCAGGGATCTTAGTAGATCAATCTTGAACTGTATGAATGATCTACTGAGAAGGACAATTTGATCAAAAAAATGATCATTGAAGCCAAGAGCTTTGAACTGATTCCTTTTTGATGCAGGCTGATTATTAATGGTCCTATTCACAGTTGTGCCCAAAGAACTCTTACCCTTTCTGGGGAGTTAATTAAAGAGACCAGTAACTCTGTCAGCTGCCAAAGACCCAGCTATTAATGGAATTTATTTTTTTAGTATACATTTGAATGGATTTTTGTCATCCCCAAAAGTGCTGAAATAGAATCTCAGTACTATTTGATTTAAGAGGCAGAAGTTTTATAAGTTTGTAGCTATTGAAGGAAAAGAAAAGATAACTAAAGGAAGTGAATCAAATTTGTTTTCACATTTATTTCTTCCCCAGATGAAGGGTGGAATGATTTATTAGCAGATATTCGAAAGGCTTAACTAAAAACCTGGGCTTCCCTAGTAGCTCAGATAGTAAACCATTTACTTGCAATGGTTTGATACCCGGGTTGGGAAGATCCCCTGGAATAGGAAATGGCACCCCACTCCAGTATTCTTGCCTGGAGAATTCCATGGACAGAGGAGCCTGGTGGGCTACAGTCCATGGGACTGCAAAGAGTTGGACAAGACTGAGTGACTAACACACAAAATTAACCTGGGATTAATTTAGAGAATGAGAAAATCTTGCTCTAAATTTTTTTTCATTCATGGTGCTACCTTGCCTCTTAGGTACATTTTGTGTGTGTGTGTGTGTGTGTGTGTGTGTGTTGGCATTCTCTTTCTGTGGGTGCTACTGGATTTGAGGCTAAAGAGCAACCGTTCAGCAGGAAGTCTGGTTTGGGGGATGTCTAAGGTAATTTCCTGACTGCACAGGGAGATGAATCCAGGACCAAAGAGTGTGTGAATGGAAGCCATTATAGTTTTTCAGACGTGAAAGATAAAGGGAAGTGATTATTTCAGTATTATTGTACAGGATCTTGACCACACTATCACTTAAGATAAAAATCTAACTCATTGTTTCTGAGAATTGGCCTTTTTTTTCTCTGGAGGAAATATTAACCCCCCCTTTTTTGGTCTTCTGTGAAAATAAATTAAAACAACTGTTATTAGAAAGGAAGCTTTTTTAGCCACATAACAGGCACTGCCAGTGCTTGTTTATTTAAAAAATGACTTTGCCAACTCTGCTTCTTTTCCTCCATCTTTCCCATCTTGCTCTCCTTTCCCACTTTCTCCCTCCCTTTCCTCCTTTCCCTCTCTCCCTTCCTCCTAACTCCTTGCTACTTTTCCCCCTCAACTTCCTGTGACCCCTTGTTTCATTGTTTATCTCATTCTGGAGTTCACAGTCAACCCTCTAGTAGAATCCACTTGACATTCCATACAGTTGGCCAGTCAGTACCACAGAAATTGCTAAATGATTGGCCAGCAGTGGCCTCCTTAGTCTCTTTTGAATGAAGATGAACACCAGTGTTCTCCTCTTTTTGTATGGCCACTTGAATTCTAATTCTTTATGGTACACAATAGAAACCTTGTAATGTGCTTGAAGCCACTCTCTCATGGGTAGGGCCTGTCAGGGGATAGGGTACATGGCAAACACATTTTAATGATCAAATGATTTTTTCAATAATTGTATTCATAGTGAAGAGTTTGCTCTTATTACTGTCTTATGAGTTGTTCAGTGGATTCTGGCCCTGCTGGATGAAGTACTACACCTGTTACTGATGATTGGAGGAGAAAACCTTTCTTTACTGGAAGGAGTACAGAAAGCAAGTGTGCAGAACAGTAGGGTCTGAGGGTCTAAATTCCTCCATGAGAATGAATCCCTCTCTTCAAATATGAAAGTATTTTCTGTCTACGATGGAACCATCTTATTTGTACTCATTCACAACTTTTGGCACAGCAAGCGGCTGCCATCATCTGAGCTAGTATGTGTCACCCAAGGGACAGCTGTTCTGGTGAAACAATATCTGTCCACGAGCACAGCAGGTGTAGGTGATGCTGGAGGGCATTTAGGTCCGAGCCAGCCTGAAACTGAGGGTGTACAAATACATTCAACAGATGGGGTTTTGTTTGAAATAGAGCACATAATGGAAAAGTTAAGAAAGAAACAAAAGAGAAGGATGTAAACTTCCTTTTTATGTTTAACAGAATAGATTTGCTATTAACAAAGATTGTGGATTTTTTTTTTTAGTATAGTGTTAGTGGGGGAAATTGGAGACATTAAATACATTTTATAGTTACAGTGATTCCTCACAATTACATATGAGTGCTCAGTGATTCAGCTGTGTCCGACTCTTTGTGACCCTATGGACTGTAGCCTGCCAGGCTCCTCTGTCCATGGGATTCTCTGGGTAAGAATACTGGAATGGGTTTCCATTTCCTCCTCCAGGGGCTATTCCTGACCAGTGGATCTCACCTGTGTCTCCTGAATTGACAGGCAGATTCTTTACCACTGAGCCATCTGGGAAGCTCTTAGATAGCCAAAATTATCTTGTAAAAGAAGAGGAACTCATTACAATTACATAGTCCTTTATAATTTTCAAATTAATTTTAACATTAATGAGCACTTACTAAATACCAGGCACAATTATAGATGCTAGAAATAAGGCCATAAATAAAACAGATATTCTTTCATTAAATCCTCTCAACAAACTGTGAATTAGGCACCAGTATTACCTTTATTTCACATATTAGGAAACCGAGGCACAGAGAGGTGACATAACTTGCCCAAAGTTTCACAAAGGAAGCAGAGAAGACTGTGTTGGCACCCAGACTTTCTTACCCCCACGTCTATGCTCCCATATGCCGCATACCCAGGCCATGCAGTCAGCTCTGCCACTGTGTGCTGTCTTAGCCATAACAATAGCCCATGAGGCAAGCAGGGCAAGTATTTTTCTTCACATTGAAAACATATGAAAAGATAAAAAAATTGGAAAGTGCTGTATTTGAATTGCTACATCAAGGAGAAGTTCTGGGGCCTGCTCCTCTATCTCTAGCTTGGTTAATGCCCCAGGCTCCTTGTTGGCTTATCAGCCTCCAATCAGCATGTCCTCCTTCCCCATTCTCCCCACTGTTGAAGAGTGTTTTCTGCCAAACATAGATCTCAACAGCTCCTCTGCTCAAAACCCTCCAGTGATCTGCCTGTACTCTGGTCAGACTCAAACTTCTTAGCAGGCTCTCTATCTCTCAATCTCTCTCTCTTTTAATTGAAATTTAATTGACATATAACATATAATGAAGAGTCTGAGGGACTTTGTAATCAGATGTCTCTTAATTGAATCCTGGCTTTATCTCTTACTACTTTTGAGACTTTAAGCCAGCTACTTAACCTTTCTGAGCTTGTTTTCTCAAATGAAAAAGCAAGGATGACTAAAATGGCTTGGAAACTTTTCTGTGGGAAACTGACTTGTTAACAGATAATTATGGCACATAATGCATATTATGGGATACTGCCATGGGAACAGAGGAGCAGCAACCAGTGCAGCCCAGAGTCCAGGAAGCTGCCACCAAAGTCTTCATCTTCCTTAGAGTATCTGGCATAGACATGCCTAGAGATACTAAACATTTATTTTTCTGAAAAGTGTAGTCCAAGGTCTTTCTGAGCATTGGGATAGGGCAAGTGATCTTTCATTCTTGCATATTTATGATTCTAAGTTAAATTATTAATAGCACTTGGAGAATACTGTTTCTAATATGGTAGGAAGAATGCTCAGTTTGAAACATTTTCTGAACTTGCTTATAGCTTACTGGGAGAAAAACTCTTAGCTTTATTATTTCTTGAAAGATTTGTTTACTTTTCCTAGAATAGAATAGTAAAATAAAATCAATGAAGGATTTAGAATTTTTAAAAGTATGTAATTTTTATTTTAAGCTTTTACTCTTTCATTGGTCCTCCTAAAATAACGTGAGGAATTATTCCTTGAAGAGGCTTTATGTATCAAATTGGTCAGATGAACATATTTTGAAAATAGTTCTACCTTTTGGGGTAATATATTTTTTATTCCAAAGAAAGTTTTTTTATTATAAATAAAAGCAAAGTTATAAATTTTAAAGAGTCTTGTAATAAATAGGATGACCTGCCTTAAAGGAAGGTGAACTTAAATATTAAGTGTAGCTGTATACAACCTAAAGCCAGATGTTCTTATTTGAAAAACAAAATTTGTTAGGCTTCTAAGAATAGCTTTTATGTAAGAAAAATAACAACAGTAATGCAGTCAGGAAGGTAAGAATATTTTTTCTGAATAAATTGTGTGTGTATTAAAAAGCTGAAAAGTGTTCCTTTGAAGGCTGCCTGGCTCCATCGTTACAGTAGTTTGATAAAAATCCAAATTGGTTTGTACTGTTTATCCAAAGAAATGTTGGCAAAAATAACCTGGGTAGTCATATATATACATACATATATGTGTGTGTGTGTGTGTATGTGTATATATATATATGGTAAAGTGAATCAGAAAAATGTACCCAGAAATAAAATTGAGCTTAAAAAGTACCATGTCACATGACTGCACCAATAGTTAGTCATTTGCTGATGATAATATTTGCGTTTTGAAGTGAACCTTAGTGACTTTTGGATAGTCTTTGGACTATAGCCCATCAGGCTCTTCTGTTTATGGGACTTTTCAGGCAGGAATACTGGAGTAGGTTGCCATTTCCTCTTCTAGGGGATCTTCCTGACCCAGGGATGGAACTCACTTCTGAGTCAGTCAAGTTCAGTTCAGTCTCTTAGTTGTGTCCAACCCCTTGCAACCCCATGGATTGCAGCACGCCCGACCTCCCTGTCCATCACCAACTACCAGAGTTTATTCAAACTCATGTCCATTGAGTTCGTGATGCCATCCAACCATCTCATCCTCTGTTGTCCCCTTCTCCTCCCACCTTCAATATTTCCCAGCATGAGGGTCTTTTCAAATGAGTCAGTTTTTTGAATCAGGTGGCCAAAATATTGGTGTTTCAGCTTCAGCATCAGTCCTTCAAATGAATATTCAGAACTGATTTCCTTTAGGATGGACTGGTTGGATCTCTTTGCTGTCCAAGGGACTCTCAAGAGTCTTCTCCAACATCTCAGTTCAAAAGCATCATTTCTTCAACTCTCAGCTTTCTTTATAGTCCAAATCTCACACCCATACATGACTACTGGAAAAACCATAGCTTTGACTAGATGGACCTTTGATGGCAAAGTAATGTCTCTGTTTTTTAATATACTGTAATGTCTCTGTTTTTTAATATGCTGTCTAGTTTGGTGATAACATTTCTTCCAAGTAGCAAGCGTCTTTTAATTTCATGGCTGCAGTCACCATCTGCAGTGATTTTGGAGCCCCAAAATAAAGTCTGTCACTGTTTCTACTGTTTCTCCATCTATTTGCCAAGAAGTGATGGGACCAGATGCCACGATCTTAGTTTTCTGAATGTTGAGTTTTAAGCCAACTTTTTCAGTCTCTTTTTTCACTTTCATCAAGAGGCTCTTTAGTTCTTCTTTGCTTTCTGCCATAAGGATCGTGTCATCTGCATATCTGAGGTTATTGATATTTCTCCCAGCAATCTTGATTCCAGCTTGTGCTTCATCCAGTCCAGCATTTCTCATGATGTACTCTGCATATAGGTTAAATAAGCAGGGTGACAATATATAGCCTTGAGGTACTCCTTTCCCAATTTGGAACCAGTCTATTGTTCCATGTCCAGTTCTAATGTTGCTTCTTGACCTGCATACAGATTTCTCAAGAGGCAGGTCAGGTGGTCTGGTATTCCCATCTTTTTAAGAATTTTCCACAGTTTGTGGTGATCCACATAGTCAAAGGCTTTGGCATAGTCAGTAAAGCAGAAATAGATGTTTTTCTTGAACTCTCTTGCTTTTTCGATGATCCAGCGGATGTTGGCAATTTGATCTCTGGTTCCTCTGCCTTTTCTAAATCTAGCTTGAACATCTAGAAGTTCACGGTTCATGTATTGTTGAAGCCTGGCTTGGAGTATTTTGAGCATTACTTTACTAGTGTGTGAAATGAGTGCAATTGTGTGGTAGTTTGAGCATTCTTTGGCATTGCCTTTCTTAGGGATTGGAATGAAAACTGACCCTTTCCAGTCCTGTGGCCACTGCTGAGTTTTCCAAATTTGCTGACATATTGAGTGCAGCACTTTGACAGCATCATCTTTTAGGATTTGAAATAGCTCAGCTGGAATTCCATCACTCCACTAGCTTTGTTTGTAGTGATGCTTCCTAAGGCCCACTTGACTTTGCATTCCAGGATATCTGGCTCTAGGTGAGTGATCATACCATAGTGATTATCTGGATCGTGAAGGTCTTTTTTGTATAGTTCTTCTGTGTTTTCTATCTGGGACCCTCACATTTAGAGGTCAAGAAAATCAAGAAGAGACAATATAAGAAGTTGTGAAGGAATGGAACATGAATCAGGTAGGAGGAAAACCAAAAGAGCATTTTTGCCCTTCTCCAATGTTATCATGTAATACTAAGTCTTGTCAAAAAGTCAAGTAACTACTATATGGTCTTTTTCTCCTCTCCTTTTACAAAAGCTTTCAGTACTTAGAGTTGCTAGAACATATCAATACAAAATACAAATCCTTTTGTTTAACTCTCCAATCTTCAGTCCATGGGGTTGCAAAGAGTAAGTGCCAGATAGGAAGGACAGGAAGCCAATTTTTGTAGCAATGTTAACACTAACATTAACTAATGAGTTTTCCATTTATTACCTTCGTGTTATAAGTTAACTCCAAATTAATATGTTTGAAGGAAACATTGGTCTAGAATCTTTGTTACATCCTTAGCCTTACTGATCACAAATCTTTATCAGCTAAAATCAGTGAAAAAGTTAATAGTGCCAAACCTGAAAGTTTTTCTGCATCATTGACTTCCTGACTGGGAAAACCTTCATAGAAAGTTTTTAATAGCTTTCTGTGGTGGTGAGCTAATCTGCTTCTTCTGATGTGGGGGTAACAGATAGGATTGTATAAGTTGTTCTCTGCTGCTGTTGCTGCTAAGTCGCTTCAGTCATGTCTGACTCTGTGCGACCACATAGACAGCAGCCCACCAGGCTCCCCCATCCCTGGGATTCTCCAGGCAAGAATACTGGAGTGGGTTGCCATTTCCTTCTCCAATGCGTCAAAGTGAAACGTGAAAGTGAAGACGCTCAGTCGTGTCCGACTCTTAGCGACACCATGGACTGCAGCCTACCAGGCTCCTCCATCCATGGGATTTTCCAGGCAAGAGTACTGGAGTGGGGTGCCATCGCCTTCTCCAAGTTGTTCTTTAGGGAATTATTATATAAGAACTGACTTGTTCAATTCAGTTCAGTCGCTTAGTTGTGTCCGACTCTTTGTGACCCCATGAACCGCAGCACACTAGGCCTCCCTGTCCATCACTGACTTGAGTTGTCTTTTAAAACTACCCTGCTACCCGGAAGGTAATTTTAATAAATTATTTTACCACCTGAATTAAATATAGCAAAATGAAAGCATCATTATTTAGGGTAGCTGTCACCACAGTCTTTAATATTTTTTCAGTGTTATTTTCCTTGAAGATATGTTTTGAGGTAATTAACAATAATAACACTTAAATTTTCAGAAGTACAAACTTTTGGGTGAACATTTATATTCTGTGTCTGTCTCTGGTCCCCTGCCCTGTGCTGTGTTTACTTGCTCAGTCATATCCAACTCTTTGTGACCTCATGGACTGTAGCCCATCAGGCTCCTCTGTCCATGGGGATTCTCCAGGGAAGAATACTGTAGTGTGTTGCCATGTCTTCCTCCAGGGGATCTTCCCAATCAAGGGATTGAATCCAGGTCTTCTGCATTGCACTGCAGATTCTTTACCATCTGAGCCTCCAGGGAAGCCTTCTGGTCCCCCAGCATCACCTAATTATTTCATAACTTGAAAGTGCATAATTTCAATTTTGTAGATAATAATGTTGTATAGATCAAAATTGTCATGAATAAGTCCTTTGTCTGGTAAGTAAAATGGGAGAAATGAACTAAATTTCATTAAAAAGTGAAAATGAAAGTGAGAGTTGCTCATTGGTGTCCAACTCTTTGTGACCCTATAGACTATATAGTCCATGAAATTCTCCAGGCCAGAATACTGGAGTGGGTAGCCGTTCCCTTCACCAGGGGATCTTCCCAACCCAGGGATCAAACCCAGGTCTCCCGCATTGCGGGTGGATTCTTTACCAGCTGAGCTACAAGCAAAGCCCAAGAATACTGGAGTGAATAGGAGTGGGTAGCCTATCCCTTCTCCAGCAGATCTTCCCCACCCAGGAATTGAACCAGGGTCTCCTGCATTGTAGCCGGATTCTTTACCAACTGAGCTATCAGGGAGGACTAGATAAACTTCACCATGCTATTATATATAAGCCCTCAAAGAAGACAGGCTCTTTGGTTGAATGTGTAGTTTAGTTTTTTTTTTTTTTTTTTTTAGGATCTAGATCCACTAGATTTAAGCAGTAGATATAAAATAGAGAGAATATGAACTTGGCTTGAGTTCTCTAGTTCTATGCATGGCATTCATGCTTTTTTGGAGACTTAGGTGCTGGTCCAGGTGAGCACATTCTCATCTGTATTTCCTTCCAGCTTGGCCACCATCCATACTCCTGTGTTAGCTCAGCTATAACTTTAATTGAGACCAAGTCAGTGCCTTCCGGTTCAGTGCAGGGAAACTCTGGCCTTTTCAGTACAACTCAGCCTGATCTTCCATGCTGGATGATGGAGGGAGACATGTATCCACGGAAGGTGTAACCAAGCCTGGTCCTGACTCTGCCTGCCTCCCTCCACTTTCCTCCCCTGGTGGCTGTCTGCAGTCCAGCTGCCATCACAGACCTGGTTCCGGGGGCTTGCTCTCCTCACGCTTGCTTCCACATGAGGACACAGAATACTTTTTCCAGTTTTCATTAGCACAGCTCATGGCATGGTGAAGCACTCACACATGGGAAGTTAGAGGCTTTGGGGTAACAGATTGGAAACCAGCAAGGGAAGGAAATGCAATAGGCAGTTTAAGCCCTTCCATGTAACTTTATCTGCACAGCCCTCAGACACCCCAGTTCCAGGCTTTGCACGTGCTATTTCCCTCTTCACAGTCTATTCTTCCTATCTTTGTCTGACTAGCTTCTTCTTACTCTTTAGATTTCAGAGTAGGTAAGATTCCCCCCAGTTCCCAAGGTCTGGTTTAGATTGGCCATATAGACTCTAGTAAACCCACAGCTGCCTGTTCATCACCCTGTTTTGCAGTCACACGTCATGTTAGGCCTTCTGCTTGCAGAGGTAGGCATTTTGTCTGTCTTTTCCAGCTCTGTATCCTCAGCACCCAGAACCGTGCTTGATGCACAGTGGGCACTTAATAAATAATTTATGGTAGACAAGAAAAGTCAGAACTGTCAATCATTTTCTGTTCATTATTAACAAAGACTGACTTTTTAAAAAAAAGTCTGAGTGAGTCAAAGTGAATGGGAGTTCAGGAAAAAAGAGCTGAAACTCTGCCATCCAGTTTCCTTTGACCTTATTGGATGATGCTTTCTTCATTGTAATGTTCCAGGATAGGGATTGGATTTTATTTGGAAAGCTGGTAGGTTTCTTATAAAAGGTGTAAATTGACCACTGAATTCAAGAGGCAGAGAGGTAGGGCATTTTCTCAGACTTGAAGATAATATGGAATGGGGTAGTTGGTACAGGCTGAGTGGCAGTTATGGTGTTGATGATTATGGAAATTGGAAAACTGTCCATTCTGTTTAATTTGAACTTTTTAAAAAATGAGTGAATTTCCTAAAAGGCATATGTAGCCATTGGAAAATGTTTGGACTCAGTGAAATATGGTTCTCGATATTATTGGATGACATTTGATTTAGAGACAGCTATATTATTTTTTTCTTATTTTTAAAATTTATTTTTAATTGGAGGATAATTGCTTTACAATATTGTGTTGGTTTCTGCTATATATCAACATGAATCAGCTATAGGTATATATGAAAGAAAAGAAAGTGAAGTCGCTCAGTTGTGTCCAACTCTTTGCGATCCCATGGACTGTAGCCTACCAGGTTCCTCCGTCCATGGGATTTTCCAGGCAAGAATACTGGAGTGGGTTGCATTTCCTTCTCCAGGAGATCTTCCCGACCCAGGGACTGAACCCAGCCAGGTCTCTCACACTGTAGGCAGATGCTTTACCATCTGAGCCACCAGGGATAGGTATATATAGAACTATATTATTGAGCAACATTTATGGGCTGGGACTTGATGTGAATTATTACCTTCTTTAACACAGTAATCTATTGAGGTGCGAATTTTACTTTAGAGGTAAGAAAACAAGCTCAGAGGGACTAATTAGCTTTAGAGTTGCAAAACTATGAACAATAGAGCCGGGAGCTATTCACTTATTCAGTCATAAAAAAATATTTGTTGGCAATTAGAGTTTTTCATCACTGGCTTTGTGTTTTTCAATGGCAACAAGTACATTAAATTTAGAACCTCCTAAATTTTATTCCAGAAAAAGCTATGTAGAAAAGAGCACTAAAATAAGTAGATAATGTCAGTATAAGGGAGAAACGTCACCATTTAACTCATTCAAAAGTGTCTAGGGCTGTAAGTTCTGTAACTTCTGTTATAACTTTAATGTGTTGTCTCTTTAATAATAACTTTAATATGTTGATTCTTCAGCCCCTAGAATAATGCCTGGAACATGGTGGACACTTAATAAGTAATTTATGGTGGATGAGAAAAGTCAAGTCAGGCCCATAAATTATTTTCTACTCAGTATTAACAAAGTGTGATATTTCCCCCCATGGTTCTGTGTAAGGTATTTCACTGTTATGAAGGACTTTAAGGACACTTGGGCTTCCCAGGTGGTGCTAGTGGTAAAGAACCCACCTATTCTTATGCAGGAGACAAAAGACTTGGGTTTGATCCCTGGGTTGGGATGATCCCCCAGAGGAGGGCATGGCAAAACCACTCCATTATTCTTGCCGGAAGAATCCCATGGACAGAGGAGCCTGATAGGCTACAGTCTACAGGTTTGCAATGAGTCAGACATAACTGAAGCGACTTAGCATACACACACATTGTTATACTCACTGTTGAAATAAAATTCTGGGGGGAACTAAGTTTCTTGTTCTCTACATCTTTAAGACAGAAGATACAGATGCAACAGTTGTTTAGAATAATAGATACAGGAAGTAATAAATATGTTGGCTTAAAACACAAGTATCATCAGCTGGCAGCAAGGCAAACACATTTTATGTGAATGAGAACTTAGCCCATTGATTGACATTCAAGATCCACTGGAAAAACCAGGAACACATGAGTGGGAAGAGCTGAGACTCGATCAGATTGGAGCAGCTATCCAAAAATACAGAAGGCCAGGAGGTGGTGAGAAAAATGCCAGACAACAGATTGCAGAAACGAAGCAAGCCAAGAAATGTTCTATTTGGCCTTAACAGAGGCATATGGTGACAGGAAGTATTCAGTGAGGGGTAATTGTGCTAAAAATCACAGACTGTAAAATTATTCATCTATATTTTGAGGTTTGGGGAAAAAATTAAAACTTTGGCTAGTGTTTATTAAAAGAAACAGTAATAGTACTAAAAACAGAGGATTAAGTGTGTATTTGTGTCAGGATAACAGAAATGTGATATGGGTTATTCCATTAGAGGTTTTGTTTACTTAGAGACTGTGACCAAAATTATTTTAAAAGTTTTGTTTTTCACATTTTTGATGTAATAAACAGTTCCCCTAAGAATGGCAATAGGATGGCAATTTTAATTTTTTAACCAAAAGAAAATACAAAACGTTTTTGGATTTTTCTTCTACATCCCATCCCAAAAGCCTTTCTAATGGCCTTTGGGATGGGATATAGAAAAGGAGAAATTAAAATGTTGAGGCTTAGGGTACAGAATTTTAATTAGAAAGTTGAGGGGAAAATATAGCAGGGAGAATGGATCATTTGGCATGGTATTGGGAGAATTTGAAAAAAATTCATTCAATGTTTTAAGATAGATACAGTCAAACACTTAGAATTGGGAATAGGTTTTAAGTAAAGGACTTAATTGTCTATGCTTAAATGTTTTAAATTGAAATGTAGTTGATGTACAATACTATTTCAGGTATACTACATAATGATTTGAAACCTAAGTACATTATGAAATGATCACTATGATAAGCTCATTAACCATCTGTCCTCATACAAATATATTAAAATGTTATTGACTATATTCCTTATGCTCTATATTCCATTTTATGATTTATTTATTATGTAACTGGAGGTTTATCCTCTTAATCCCCTTTACGAATTTCCTCCACCCACTCCCACTGCCTTCCCATTTGGCAACCACATTTGTTCTCTGAGTCTGTTTTCATGTTGTTTTGTTTCCTAGATTTCACATATAAGTGAGATCATACAGTATCTGTCTTTCTCTGACTTATTTCACTTAACATAATACTCTCTAAATCCAGCCATGTTGTCACAAATGGCAAATTTAACTTTTATGACTGATTAATATTTAATTGTATATATATACCACATCTCCTTTATCTATTGATGGACAATTAGGTTGCTTCTGTATCTTGGCTATTATAAATAATGCTGCCTTCTACATAGGGGTGCATATATCTCTTTGAATTAATTAATGTTTTTGCTTTCTTCAGAAAAAGGGCAATTACTAAATTGTGTCATAGTTCTTAATTTTAATTTTTAAATAAAATTTTAATTAAAATAGTTTTTAATTTTTTGAGGAAATTCCATGCTATTTTCCATAGTAAACTGCTGTACCAGTTTACATTCCCACCAGGAGTTATTAGGGTTCCCCCCCCCTTTTTTTTTGCATTTTCACCAGCACTTGTTATTTGTTGTCCTTGAAGATAGATATCAAGTGACATTCTGACAAGTGTGAGATGGTATTTTGTGGTTTTGATTTGTATTTCCTTGTTGGTTAGTGATGTTGAGCTTTTTTAAAAATGTGCCTGTTGATGATCTGTATGTCTTCTTTGAAAAGTGTCTATTTGGATCCTCTGCCCATTTTAAAATCAGATTGGTTGTTTTTTGACATTGAGTTGTAAGTTCTTTGTATGTTTTGGATATTAGTCCTTTACCAGGCATATAATTGGCAAATATCTTCTCCCATATACTAGGCTGAGTTTTCATTCTGTTGGTACTTTCCTTCACTGTGTAGAAGTTTTTTAGTTTGTTGTGTTTCCATTTGTTTATTTTTGCTTTTGTTTCCCTTGCCTCAGGAGAAAAATCCAAAAAGAATATTTTAAAACCAGTGTCAAAGAGTGTACTACCTATGTTTTCTTCTAGGATTTTTATGGTTTTAGGTCTTACATTTAAGTCTTTAATCCATATTTGAGTTTATTTTTGTACATGTTGTGAGGAAGTAATCCGGTTTGATTCTTTTACAATTAGCTGTCCAGTTTTCCCAGTACTGTTTATTGAAGAAGCTGTCTTTTCCCTTTTGTACATTCTTGCTTGCTTTTTTACAGATTAATTGACCATATACATGTGGATTTGTTTCTGGGCTATTCTATTCCATTGATCTATGTGTCTGTTTTTGTGCCAGTACCATAATGGCTTGATTACAATACCGCTATAGTATAGTTTGAAATCAGAAGTTTAATACCTTCATCCTGTTTTCATTTCCTAAGGTTACTTGGATATTTGGGATCTTTTGTATTTCCATACAAATTTTAGAATTATTTGTTCTAGTTATGTGAAAAATGACTTAAGTATTTAGACAGGGATTGCATTGAATCTGTAGATTGTGTTGGTTAGTATGACCATTTTATTTTAATTCTCCCAATCCAAGAACACAGTATATCTTTCAATTTGTTTGTGTCTTAAGTTTCTGTCATTAGTCTTTTAGTTTTCTGAGTATGTGTCTTTTACCTCATCAGCTAAATTTATTCCTAGATATTTTATTCTTTTTTATGTAACTGTAACTGTAATTGTTTTCTTAATTTCTCTTTCTGATAGCTCATTCTTAATGTATAAAAATGCAATAGACTTCTATATATGGTATATGTATTATTATATTATATATAATACAATACTTACATACAATATAATACTGTTAATATTATATATAATATAATATATACTGTAATATATATACAGTGTATATATTATATATTACTATATAGTATATATATTACTACTATATAATATATAAAACTATATATATTATAGGAGAAGGCAATGGCACCCCACTCCAGTACTATCGCCTGGAAAATCCCATGGATGGAGGAGCCTGGTGGGCTGCAGTCCATGGGGTCGCTGAGTCGGACACGCCTGAGCAACTTCACTTTCACTTTTCACTTTCATGCATTGGAGAAGGAAATGGCAACCCACTCTAGTGTTCTTTCCTGGAGAATCCCAGGGATGGGGGAGCCTGGTGGGCTGCCATCTCTGGAGTCGCACAGAGTCGGACACGATTGAAGTGACTTAGCAGCATATATATTATATACAGTATATATATTATTAGTATATATATTAGTATTAGAAGTATATATACTTCTAATTCTATATCCTGCAACTTTACTGAATTCACTGATGAGTTCTAGGTCTTTTGATAATGCTCTTAGGATTTTCTATATATAGTATCGGTCATGTGCAAACAGTGACAGTTTTACTTCTTTCTAATTTGGATTGTTTTTATTTCTTTTTCTTCTCTGAATTATGACTTCTAATACTATACTAAATAGAAATGGCAAGAATGGGCATCTGTATCTTGTTCCTTATCTTTGAAGAAGTGCTTTCACCTTTTTACCATTGACTGTGATGTTGGCTATAGAATCATTTTATCATGTAACAAAAATATCCCCTTTTATACCGACTGAAAATGTGTCAAAGAATGAATCTGGGAAAAATGAAAATAATTTATATCTTTTGTTTCTCAGAAAATTCTAACAGTTTATTAATATTGGTAATATACTTTTATTATAGTCATTCCTATATAAACAATGCTTTTATTGCTACTGTGGATGAATTGCCTTTCAATAGTATTTTAAAGTTGTTATTGCTGGAGTATAAGAACTGTTCATTTTTTGTATATGTATCTTGTTTTTGGCCATTTTGCTTACCTCTCAAATAACAGTTCAGTTGATCCTTTCATTTTTTTCTGAATATACAATATAATTTGTATATGACGTTTGCATTTTCTTTTTCAGAGTTTACATATCTTAATTTATTCACATGTGTATAGTAAAAGTTAAGAATTTCTAGTATATTGTTACATAACAATACCATTAGGTATCTCTTTCCTCTGACTTTTAAGGGAATGGCTCTGTATCACTGAATGATGGTCCGTGTGCCTACTTGAGCATGTAATGACTATATTCTACACTTGCAGTTCAATATGTTGTCTTAATTAGCCTTTAATTAGTTTTATCAAATGTTTTGACTTGAAATAATTTTTTATTTAAAAGATATTGCAAAAAACTCTGACTGGGGCAGATTGTTCTAATATATTCTGTTTTCTGATGTTTCACTTAGATTTTTATGTCTCTTTTCATAAAGGAGATTGGCTTTGTCAATGAAAAATGTTGCCTGCCATATCAGTCGCAAATAGTGTTCCAACCTTCAAGCCATCACATTACAGCTGCCCTAACAGGGAGCCTTAAGAGAACTCAGGGTAGAAACAGGGTGCTCCACCATCTAGCAGTCAGACACTGCAGTCACCCTCCTTCTCACTTGTGCACCTGAGGGGATTCAGGATGGAGAAAAGCAGGATACTGACCCTAGAGAGCTAAGATGCGTATCAAAGGAATAATTTAATAAACCCCGACTCTTGCATCTTCCTATACATAGAAAAAGGTCTTCCCTGGTGGCTCAGTGGTAAAGAATCCACCTGCCAAGGCAGGAGACACAGGGGACATGAGTTCAATCCTTGTGTAGGGAAGATACCCTGGATAAGGAAATGGCAACCCACTCCAGTATTTTTATCTGGAAAACCCCACCGACAGAGGAGCCAGGCGGCCCACAGTCCATGGGGTTGCAAAGAGAAGGACATGACATAAGTGACTGAGCATAAGTACAATAACATAGAAAAGTGTTAAATTTATTAACTTGAGATGTCTGGTTATCTTTAATTAACAGTAATCTTTTGATGTTCTGATTACCTGGTCTTGGTTGCAAAAACTCCTATGTATCCTGGCTCCTCCCTTCCCTCTTCAGAGCTGTCTCTCAGAGCTACTGAGAGCCTGTATCCCTGGCTTAAGTACTCATATTGTCCACAATAATTCTCAGCTTTTAGGTTGTGCATTTTTTTCAGTTGGCTTTTCTATTTTATATAATTTTTGTCAGATTTGGAATTAGAGTTGTAATTTATTTTCAGAAAATCATTTAAGGAGATCAACATATTTATTAATGTAATAGTAAATATATTTAGGTCTGTATCATATAGGAAAATTACATTTCTTAACACTGTGTGATTATCTGACCTTTTCCTTTAATTGCCTAAGACTGGCCAAATTAAGCATGGCAAACACTTAAGTGTTGTAGTAAAGTAAAAAGTATTTTACCAACTAAATCTGTTGTTTTTTTTTTTCTGCTCCCCTCATAGTTAGATCTGCATACTTTTCATTGCTGTGCTCTGTAGGCTAATGGTTTCTTTGGGGAAGAAAATAATAGATATATTGAAGGGTTTACTTTCAGGATGTGCATGCCTGACTCCTTGTCCTCCAGTGTGCAGAGAAGGGACTGAATCTTAATGTTTGTGTCCCTTGTGTGACTGATCAGCAAATAACCTCTGCCCCATTCCATTTCCTGGACTTGGCAATTTAAAGTTCCTGTCCCTGTGTCTCACTGAAGTAGGGATCATTCCCAATGGGTGAATTCCCTTTTCTTCTCCAAGTTTGTCCAAAGAATCCCTAACATTTGCCTAACAAATCCCCTATCCTTCTCGCTTTTAAAAGAGAAACACTTGAAATTTCTTTGTCTCCCTTCAAACAGCCTATCTTTTCAGCAGGAGAAAGGACATTTTGAATTATAGATCCTCACTTAAAATTTTATTTAGGCTAAATATTTTGTGCTTACATTTTCATCCATCTTATAATCCTAATTAATATCACATCCTGATTTAAAACAAAAGTTATAATGAAAAGGTAGTGTTTTCTCATTGTTTTCTCCCGTTTTAATTAATGTGTGACTGTGCATAGCATTCCATTTTAGCACATTTTTCTATATATGTTATTTCTATTTTTCTAATTTATTATTTCTGCTTTTTTCATTAGTAGTTTTGCTAGAAGTTTGTCTAGTACAGGATTTTGCAAGCTGTCCTCAGAATATTAAAAAAGAGGGCAAATAAGCTTGGTAAATTGTAGTAAATACCCTCCTTGAGGATTCAAAGTACATATTAACATAAGAAAAGATCTAAGAAGTTTTAAAGTAAAAGAGAAAACTCCTGTTCTATTTAATGTTTTAAAGAACTTAAAAATAAAGAACTTATTTGTGTAGAGGAAGAGTTTCTTGGCACAGTTACTGACTTTTTCTTAACACTAGTTTGGAAAGTGTTAGTCTATTTTATCCCTTGAGAAGGGAATGGCAACCTACTCCAGTATTGCCTGAAAAATCCCATGGACGGAGGAGCCTGGTGGGCCCCAATCCATGGGGTCACAAAGAGTCAGACACAACTGAACAACTAACACACACAGTCTATTTTATCAACAGTATTATTTCTTCAAAAAAGGGGCTTTGGAATTTGTTTATTCAATTCAGTTTTTCCATCTTATTTGTTTACTTTTACTTATTTTTAAAGAAAATTTCCATCTTTTAAAATTTTTAAATAGGGTTTTCCATTTATTTTAATATGTAAATATGAAAAAATAATGATAATATCTCTGAATACATATACCTTTGACCAATCCCAACTCACTAAATCCTGAGTGAAAGTTGCTGTGTCCTGTTGGATTCTTTGCAACCTCATAGATTTTAGCCTGTCAGGCTCCTCTGTCTATGGAATTCTCCAGGCCAGTATACTGGAGTTGGGTAGCTGTTCCCTTCTCCAGGGAATCTTCGCAACCAAAGGATTGAACCCAGATTTCCCACATTGCAGGAGGATTTTTTTTTACCATCTGAGCCACCAGGGAAGCCTCAAAATACTGGAGTGTGTAGCCTATCTCTTCTCCAGGGAACTTCTTGGCCCAGGAATTGAACTGGGGGTCTCCTGCATTGCGGGTGGATTCTTTACCAGCTGAGCTAACAGGGAAGCCCTAAAGGGACCAATCCAAAGGTTTTGGTAAAGCAAACTCATTATTGCTATTTAATTTTTATTTTTTCTTTTAAAAAATTGCATAATTTTTTAGGAAAAAAGTTTTAAACTTTCTTATTTTATTTGTTGTTGTTCAGTTGCTCAGCCTTGTCTGACTTTGTGACTCCATGGACTGCAGCATGCCAGGCTTCCCTGTCCTTCATTATCTCCTGGAGTTTACACAAACTTCTCCATTGAGTTTGTGATGCCGTCCAACCATTTTGTCCTCTGCGTCCTCCTCTCTTCCTGCCCTCAATCTTTCCCAGCAGGGTCTTTTCCAGTGAATCAGCTCTTTGCATCAGGTGGCCAAAGTATTGGAGTTTCAGCTTCAGCCTTGGTCTTTTCAATGACTATTCAGAGTTGATTTCCTTTAGGATTGACTGGTTTGATATCCTTGCTGTCCAAAGGACTATCAAGAGTCTTCTCCAGCACCATAATTTGAAAGCATCAGTTCTTTAACCCTCAACCTTCTTTATGGTCCAGCTCTCACATGCATGAATGACTACTGAAAAAAAAAACATAGCTTTGACTATATAGACCTTTGTCAGCAAAGTGATGTTTCTGTTTTTCTTTTTTAAAAACTTGTTATTTATTTTAATTCGAGGCTAATGACTTTAAAATATTGTGGTGGTTTTTGCCATACATTGACATGAATCAGCCACAGGTGATGCCTCTGCTTCTTAATACACTGTCTAGGTTTGTCATAGTTTTTCTTCCAAGGAGTAATGTCTTTTAATCTCATGACTGCAGTCACCATCCGCAGTAATTTTGGAGCTCAAGAAAATAAAGTCTGTTACTGTTTCAATTTTTTTTTTCCTATTTGCCATGAAGTGGCAAGGGGACTGGATGCCATGATCTTAGATTTTTGAATGTTGAATTTTAAGCTAGCTTTTTCACTCTCTTCTTTCACTTTCAGCAAGAGGCTCTTTAGTTCATCTTTGCTTTCTGTCATTAGGATGTTGTCATATGCATATCTGAGGTTATTAATATTTCTCCTGGCAATTTTGATTCCAGCTTGAGCTTCATCTAGCCTATTTCATGTGATGTACTCTATATATAGAGAAAAATCAAATCAATAAAATTAGAAATGAAAATGGAGAGATCACAACAGACAACACAGAAACACAAAGGATCATAAGAGACTATTATCAGCAATTATATGCCAATAAAATGGACAACATGGAAGAAATGGATAAATTCTTAGAAAACTACAATTTTCCAAAACTGAACCAGGAAGAAATAGAAAATCTTAACAGACCCATCACAAGCACGGAAATTGAAATTGTAATCAGAAATCTTCCAGCAAACAAAAGCCCAGGTCCAGACGGCTTCACAGCTGAATTCTACCAAAAATTTAGAGAAGAGTTAACACCTATTCTACTCAAACTCTTCCAGAAAATTGCAGAAGAAGGGAAACTTCCAAATTCATTCTATGAGGCCACCATCACCCTAATACCAAAACCTGACAAAGATACTACAAAAAAAAGAAAAGAAAAGAAAACTACAGGCCAATATCACTGATGAACATAGATGCAAAAATCCTCAACAAAATTCTAGCAATCAGAATCCAACAACACATTAAAAAGATCATACACCAAGACCAAGTGGGCTTTATCCCAGGGATGCAAGGATTCTTCAATATCCACAAATCAATCAATGTAATTCACCACATTAATAAACTGAAAAATAAAAGCCATATGATTATCTCAATAGATGCAGAGAAGGCCTTTGACAAAATTCAACATCCATTTATGATAAAAACTCTCCAGAAAGCAGGAATAGAAGGAACATACCTCAATATAATAAAACCTATATATGACAAACCCACAGCAAACATTTTCCTCAATGGTGAAAAATTGAAAGCATTTCCCCTAAAGTCAGGAACAAGAGAAGGGTGCCCACTTTCACCACTACTATTCAACATAGTTCTGGAAGTTTTAGCCACAGCAATCAGAGCAGAAAAAGAAATAAAAGGAATCCAAATTGGAAAAGAAGAAGTAAAACTCTCACTGTTTGCAGATGACATGATCCTCTACATAGAAAACCCTGAAGACTCCCTCAGAAAATTACTAGAGCTAATCAATGAATATAGTAAAGTTGCAGGATATAAAATCAACACACAGAAATCCCTTGCATTCATATACACTAATAATGAGATAGTAGAAAAAGAAATTAAGGAAACAATTCCATTCACCATTGCAACAAAAAGAATAAAATACTTAGGAATATATCTACCTAAAGAAACTAAAGACCTATATATAGAAAACTATAAAACACTGATGAAAAAAATCAAAGAGGACACTAATAGATGGAGAAATATACCATGTTCATGGATCGGAAGAATCAATAGAGTCAAAATGAGTATACTACCCAAAGCAATCTACAAATTCAATGCAATCCCTATCAAGCTACAAGCGATATTTTTCACAGAACTAGAACAAATAATTTCAAGATTTGTATGGAAATACAAAAAACCTCGAATAGCCAAAGCAATTTTGAGAAAGAAGAATGGAACTGGAGGAATCAACCTGCCTGACTTCAGGCTCTACTACAAAGCCGCAGTCATCAAGACAGTATGGTACTGGCACAAAGACAGAAATATAGATCAATGGAACCAAATAGAAAGCCCAGAGATAAACCCACACACATATGGACACCTTATCTTTGACAAAGGAGGCAAGAATATACAATGGATTAAAGACAATCTCTTTAACAAGTGGTGCTGGGAAAACTCGTCAACCATTTGTAAAAGAATGAAACTAGATTACTTTCTAACACTACACACAAAAATAAACTCAAAATGGATTAAAGATCTAAATGTAAGACCAGAAACTATAAAACTCCTAGAGGAGAACATAGGCAAAACACTCTCTGACATAAATCACAGCAGGATCCTCTATGATCCACCTCCCAGAACACTGGAAATAAAAGCAAAAATAAACAAATGGGACCTAATTAAAATTAAAAGCTTCTGCACAACAAAGGAAAATATAAGCAAAGTGAAAAGACAGCCTTCCGAATGGGAGAAAATAATAGAAAATGAAGCCACTGACAAACAACTAATTTCAAAAATATGCAAGCAACTCCTGCAGCTCAATTCCAGAAAAATAAACGACCCAATCAAAAAATGGGCCAAAGAACTAAATAGACATTTCTCCAAAGAAGACATACAGATGGCTAACAAACACATGAAAAGATTCTCAACATCACTCATTATTAGAGAAATGCAAATCAAAACCACAATGAGGTACCACTTCACACCAGTCAGAATGGCTGCGATCCAAAAATCTGCAAGCAATAAATGCTGGAGAGGGAGTGGAAAGAAGGGAACCCTCCTACACTGTTGGTGGGAATGCAAACTAGTAGAGCTACTATGGAGAACAGTGTGGAGATTCCTTAAAAATTGCAAATAGAACTGCCTTACGACCCAGCAATCCCACTGCTGGGTATACACACCAAGGAAACCGTAATTGAAAGAGACATATGTACCCCAATGTTCATCGCAGCACTGTTTATAATAGCCAGGACATGGAAACAACGTAGATGTCCATCAGCAGATGAATGGATAAGAAAGCTTTGGTACATATACACAATGGAGTATTACTCAGCCGTTAAAAAGAATACATTTGAATCAGTTCTGATGAGATGGATGAAACTGGAGCCGATTATACAGAGTGAAGTAAACCGGAAGGAAAAACACCAATACAGTATACTAACACGTATATATGGAATTTAGAAAGATGGCAATGATGACCCTGTATGCAGGACAGCAAAAAAGACACAGATGTGTATAGCGGACTTTTGGACTCTGAGAGAGAGGGAGAGGATGAGATGATTTGGGAGAATGGCATTGAAACATGTATAATATCATGTAAGAATCGAATCGCCAGTCTATGTCCGATGCAGGATACGGCATGCTTGGGGCTGGTACACGGGGATGACCCAGAGAGATGTTGTGGGGGGTGGGGGGGGATGGGGGTTCATGTTTGGGAACACATGTACACCAGTGGTGGATTCATGTCAATGTATGGCAAAACCAATACAGAATTGTAAAGTAAAATAAAAAATAAATAAATTAATTAAAAAAAATAAGTTAAAAATAAGCAGGGTGACAAGCCTCTTTTCAAACTTTTTATTAATTACAAGTTTTGTTGTATGGTTATTAGAGAATGTGATCTATAGTTTTATTTATACAACTTTGCCTTTTATTTATTTTTTAAAATATAAATTTATTTATTTTATTTTTTTCCTAGAATTTTTTTTTTTTTTTTACTTTATTTTACTTTAAAATACTGTTTTGGTTTTGCCATACATCAATATGAATCTGCCACGGGTATACATGTGTTCCCAATCCTGAACCCCTCACCCACCTCCTTCCCCATACCATCTCTCTGGGTCATACCAGTGCACCAGCCCCAAACATCCTGTATCCTGCATCAAACCTAGACTGGCGATTTGTTTCTTATATGATATTATTCATGTTTCAATGTCATTTTCCCAAATCATCCCACCCTCTCCCTCTCCCACAGAGTCCAAAATACAGTTCTATACATCTGTGTCACTTTTGCTATCTTGCATACAGGGTTATCATTACCGTCTTTCTAAATTCCATATATATGTGTTAGTATACTGTATTGGTGTTTTTCTTTCTGGCTTACTTCACTCTGTATAATTGGCTTCAGTTTCATCCACTTCATTAGAACTGATTCACATGTATTCTTTTTAATGACTGAGTAATACTCCATTGTGTATATGTACCACAGCTTTCTTATCCATTCATCTGCTGATGAACATTTAGGTTGCTTCCATGTCCTGGCTATTATAAACAGTGCTGCGATGAACATTGGGATACATGTGTCTCTTTCAATTCTGGTTTCCTTGGTGTGTATGCCCAGCAGTGGGATTGCTGGGTCATAAGGCAGTTCTATTTCCAGTTTTTTAAGAAATCTCCAGACTGTTCTCCGTAGTGGCTGTACTAGTTTGCATTCCCACCAACAGTGTAAGAGGTTTCCCTTCTCTCCACACCCTCTCCAGCACTTATTGCTTGTACACTTTTGGATCACAGCCATTCTGACTGTTGTGAAATGGTACCTCATTGTGTTTTGATTTGCATTTCTCTGATAAGGAGTGATGTTGAGCATCTTTTCATGTGTTTGTTAACCATCTGGATGTCTTTTTTGGAGAAATGTCTATTTAGTTCTTTGGCCCATTTTTTGATTGGGTGGTTTATTTTTCTGGAATTGAGCTGCAGGAGTTGCTTGTATATTTTTGAAATTAGTTGTTTGTCAGTGGCTTCATTTGCTATTATTTTCTCCCATTCTGAAGGCTGTCTTTTCACCTTGCTTATAGTTTCCTTTGTTGTGCAGAAGCTTTTAAGTTTAATTAGGTCCCATTTATTTATTTTTGCTTTTATTTCCAGCATTCTGGGAGATGGGTCATAGAGGATCCTGCTGTGATGTATGTCGGAGAGTGTTTTGCCTATGTTCTCCTCTAGGAGTTTTATAGTTTCTGGTCTTATATTTAGATCTTTAATCCATTTTGAGTTTATTTTTGTGTATGGTGTTAGAAAGTGTTCTAGTTTCATTCTTTTACAAGTGGTTGACCAGTTTCCCCAGCACCACTTGTTACAGAGACTGTCTTTTCTCCATTGTATATTCTTGCCTCCCTTGTCAAAGATAAGGTGTCCATAGGTGCATGGATTTATCTCTGTGCTTTCTATCTGCTTCCATTGATCTATATTTCTGTCTTTGTGCCAGTACCATTCTGTCTTGATGACTGTGGGTTTGTAGTAGAGCCTGAAGTCAGGCAGGTTGATTCCTCCAGTTCCATTCTTCTTTCTCAGGATTGCTTTGGTTATTCGAGGGTTTTTGTATTTCCATACGAATTATGAAGTTATTTGTTCTATCTCTGTGAAAAATACCGCTAGTAGCTTAAGGATTGCATTGAATCTATAGATTGCTTTGTGTAGTATACTCATTTTGACTCTATTGATTCTTCCGATCCATGAACATGGTATATTTCTCCATCTATTAGTGTCCTCTTTGATTTCTTTCACCAGTGTTTTATAGTTTTCTATATATAGGTCTTTAGTTTCTTTAGGTAAATATATTCCTAAGTATTCTTTTCGTTGCAATGGTGAATGGAATTGTTTCCTTAATTTCTCTTTCTATTTTCTCATTATTAGTGTATATGAATGCAAGGGATTTCTGTGTGTTGATTTTATATCCTTCAAGTTTACTATATTCATTGATTAGCTCTAGTAATTTTCTGGAGGAGTCTTTAGGGTTTTCTATGTAGAGGATCATGTCATCTGCAAACAGTGAGAGTTTTACTTCTTCTTTTTAAATTTGGATTCTTTTTATTTCTTTTTCTGCTCTGATTGCTGTGGCCAAAACTTCTAAAACTATGTTGAATAGTAGTGGTGAAAGTGGGCACCCTTGTCTTGTTCCTGACTTCAGGGGAAATGCTTTCAATTTTTCACCATTGAGGAAAATGTTTGCTGTGGGTTTGTCATATATAGGTTTTATTATATTGAGGTATGTTCCTTCTATTCCTGCTTTCTGGAGAGTTTTTTTTTATCATAAATGGATGTTGAATTTTGTCAAAGGCCTTCTCTGCATCTATTGAGATAATCATAGGGCTTTTATTTTTCAGTTTAATAATGTGGTGAATTACATTGATTGATTTGCAGATATTGAAGAATCCTTGCATCCCTGGGATATAATTACTCAGAAATTTGTCTATGACCAGTTATGTAACTAGTAATTATGTTTCATTTGTATGCTTAGAAGGTGAAGTCCTCATTTCTAAACTATCAAGTTGAATATGTTTTGATTAATGTTTATCTTTCTTTTTAAAAATCTCTGCTATTCTTCTTTTTGTCTTCTTGACCTACTGAAACTTGATTAAAGTTGGTTGATCTCTTATGTAATTGTCCTTTGATAGTTTTCTACTTATATCTCCAAAGGTGTTTTTGTATGTACTTTTCTTAATGTATTATTCAGACTTATATGTACTCAGTAATATTGTAACTTCAAAATATGTTTTCGTTTTAGAAAAAGTTAAAGGCAACTCTGCAAATTAGCTTACTTTTTTATTTTTAGATTTGCTTTATATGCATCATACATATTCTTTTTTTTTCAGAAGGAAGAAAAATGTATTTATTGAACAAAATTACTTTGGTGGAATGCTTTTGTAAAATTCCTGGTGACTCAGAAAACATTGTCAGAATTAGCACATAGTTCTCAGTTGGTGGAGATGAAGCACTGATCTTTAAAAAATATATTTCCATGTCATTATATTTTAGATATATTTATCAGAAGTTGTAGAGTTAGTTATTTCTCATCACATACCAGGCTTTTTATCATTTTGATATTAAAATATAAAAGATTGATATTGATTGCCATAATTATGATGTTTAATCTTGTCATTCTTTTATTTTCTATTACTATTTGCTTTCTATTCTGCATTTTACAACAAGGGTCATCACCTTTTAATTTCTATAATGATTTAAAAAGTAGAAATGTCTTTTAAATTCCACTATTGCTGACTATAAAGATAATATAGATTTATAATCTTTTTATTAATATAAAAATATAAATTCTCTTTTAATATTTATTGGTTCTTTGTATTTAACTTACAAGTTTTTACTTTGATTTTTCAGCTTCTATACTTTTATCTTGTTAAGAAAATGCTACAGTTCCTTTTTTCTTACTGTATTTTGTGGTTCTTGAGTTAATTTCAAGTCTAAGGTATTTATAAAACTCTGTTCAAGCAATATTTTAAATTAATATTCCCTTTATATGCCTACACATAGAGACAGGGTGAAAACTTGGCCTGATTCTTGTTTAGGAAAATTTTTAGTAGAAAATTCAACCTGTCTGTTTCTTGAATAAAGATGAGCCATAAATGAAAGATAATCTGTCAGAGTTGTTAAGATATTGACAATGTACTTAAAATCATGCAAAGATTGCTCAAAGTCAGATACTTTTAAAAGTAAAATATTTTCCTAAAAAGTTACTTAATACCAATAAGTCCGAGTAGATGTTTTAAATTAGTGGTTTTCAACGGGAGATTGTTCCCCAGGGATCGTTTATGAATGTCTGGAGACATTTTTGGTTGTCACAATTCGGGGAGGTTTTACTGGCATCTGTTGTTCAGAGGTCATCAGTTCAGTTCAGTTCACTCACTCAGTCATGTCCGAGTCTTTGCAACCCCATGAATTGCAGCATGCCAGGCCTCCCTGTCCACCACCAACTCCCAGAGTTCACCCATCTCATGTCCATCCAGTCGGTGATGCCATCCAGCCAACTCATTCTCAGTTGTCCCCTTCTCCTCCTGCCCCCAATCCCTCCCAGCACCAGAGTCTTTTCCAATGAGTCAACTCTTCACATGAGGTGGCCAAAGTACTGGAGTTTCAGCTTTAGCATCATTCCTTCCAAAGAACACCCAGGGCTGATCTCCTTTAGAATGGACTGGTTGGATCTCTTTGCAGTCCAAGGGACTCTCAAGAGTCTTCTCCAACACCACAGTTCAAAAGCATCAATTCTTCGGCGCTCAGCTTTCTTCACAGTCCAACTTTCACATCCATACATGACCACTGGAAAAACAATAGCCTTGACTAGACTGACCTTTGTTGGCAAAGTAATGTCTCTGCTTTTAAATATGCTATCTAGGTTGGTCATAACTTTCCTTCCAAGGAGTAAGCGTCTTTTAATTTCATGGCTGCAATCACTATTTGCAGTGATTTTTGAGCCCCCCAAAATAAGGTCTGACACTGTTTCCACTGTTTCCCCATCTATTTCCTATGAACTGATGGGACCAGATGCTGTGATCTTCGTTTTCTGAATGTTGAGTTTTAAGCCAACTTTTTCACTCTCCTCTTTCACTTTCCTAAAGAGGCTCTTTAGTTCCTCTTCAGTTTCTGCTATAAGGGTGGTGTCATCTGCATATCTGAGATTATTGATATTTCTCCCAGCAATCTTGATTCCAGCCTGTGTTTCTCCCAGCCCAGCGTTTCTCATGATGTACTCTGCATATGAATTAAATAAGCAGGGTGACAATATACAGCCTTGATGTACTCCTTTTCCTATTTGGAACCAGTCTGTTGTTCCATGTCCAGTTCTAACTGTTGCTTCCTGACCTGCATACAGACTTCTCAAGAGGCAGGTCAGGTGGTCTGGTATTCCCATCTCTTTCAGAATTTTCCACAGTTGATTGTGATCCACATAGTCAAAGGCTTTGGCATAGTCAATAAAGCAGAAATAGATGTTTTTCTGGAACTCTCTTGCTTTTTCCAATGTCCAGCAGATGTTGGCAATTTGATCTCTGATTCCCCTGCCTTTTCTAAAACCAGCTTGAACATCTCGAAGTTCATGGTTCACCAGTTGCTGAAGTCTGGCTTAGAGAATTTTGAGCAATACTTTACTAGCGTGTGAGATGAGGGCAGTTGTGTGGTAGTTTGAGCATTCTTTGGCATTGCCTTTCTTTGGGATTGGAATGAAAACTGACCTTTTCCAGTCCTGTGGCCACTGCTGCGTTTTCCAAATTTGCTGGCATATTGAGTGCAGCACTTTCACAGCATCATCTTTTAGGATTTGAAATAGCTCAACTGGAACTCCATCACATCCACTAGCTTTGTTCGTAGTGATGCTTTCTAAGGCCCACTTGACTTCACATTCCAGGATATCTGGCCCTAGATGAGTGATCACACCATAGTGATTATCTGGATTGTGAAGATCTTTTTTGTACAGTTTTTCTGTGTATTATTGCCACCTCTTCTTAATATCTTCTGCTTCTGTTAGGTCCCTATAATTTCTGTCCTTTATTGAGCCCGTTTTTACATGAAATGTTCCCTTGGTATCTCTAATTTTCTCGAAGAGATCTCTAGTCTTTCCCATTCTGTTCTTTCCCTCTATTTCTTTGCATTGATCACTGTGGAAGGCTTTCTTATCTTTTCTTGCTATTCTTTGGAACTCTGCATTCGGATGCTTATATTTTTCCTTTTCTCATTTGCTTTTCCCTTCTCTTCTTTTCACAGCTATTTGTAAGGCCTCTCCAGACAGCCTTTTTGCTTTTTTGCATTTCTTTTCCATGTGGACGATCTTGATCCCTGTCTCCTGTAGAATGTCACAAACCTCCATCCATAATTCATCAGTCACTCTATCTATCAGATCTAGTCCCTTAAATCTATTTCTCACTTCCACTGTATAATCATAAGCAATTTGATTTAGGTCATACCTGAATGGTCTAGTGGTTTCCCCTACTTTCTTCAATTTAAGTCTGAATTTGGCAATAAAGTATTCATGATCTGAGCCACAGTCAGCTCCTGGTCTTGTTTTTGCTGACTGTATAGAGCTTCTCCATCTTTGGCTGCAAAGAAGATAATCAATCTGATTTTGGTGTACACCATCTGGTGATGTCCATGTGCCAAATTTGCATGTTACCCCAGGTGTTTCTTGACTTCGTACTTTTGCATTCCAGTCCCCTATAATGAAAAGGACATCTTACTTGGGTGTTATTTCTAAAAGGTCTTGGAGTTCTTCATAGAATTGTTCCACTTTGTCTTCTTCAGCATTACTGGTTGGGGCATAGACTTAGTTTACTATGATGTTGAATGGTTTGCTTTGGAAACGAACAGAGATCATTCTGTTGTTTTTGAGATTGCATCCAGGTACTGCAGTTTGGACTCTTTTGTTGACCATGATGGCTACTCCATTTCTTCTAAGGGATTCCTGCCTACAGTAGTAGATATAATGGTCATCTGAGTTAAATTCACCCATTCCAGTCCATTTTAGTTCACTGATTTCTAGAATGTCGACATTCACTCTTGCCATCTCCTGTTTGACTACTTCCAATTTGCATTCCTATCTTTCCAGGTTCCTATGCAGTATTGCTCTTACAGCATCAGAGCTTGCTTCTATCACCGGTCACATCCACAACTGGTATTGTTTTTTTTTTTGGCTCCATCCCTTCATTCTTTTTGGAGTTATTTCTCCACTGATCTCCAGTAACATATTGGGCACCTATTGACCTGGGGAGTTCCTCTTTCGGTATCCTATCATTTTGCCTTTTCATACAGTTCATGGGGTTCTCAAGGCAAGAATACTGAAATGGTTTGCCATTCCCTTTTCCGGTGGACCACATTCTGTCAGACCTCTCCACCATGACCTGCCCGTCTTGGATGACCCCACATGGCATGGCTTAGTTTCATTGAGTTAGACAAGGCTGTGGTCCATGTGATTAGATTGACTAGTTTTCTGTGATTATGGTTTCAGTGTGTCTGCCCTCTGATGCCCTCTCACAACACCTGCCATCTTACTTGGGTTTCTTTTACCTTGGATATGGGGTATCTCTTCATGCCTACTCCAGCAAAGCGTAGCCGCTGCTCCTTACCTTGGATGATGGGTATCTCCTCACAGCCACCCCTCCTGACCTTGAACGTGGAGTAGCTCCTCTTGGCCCTCCTGCGCCCACCTTGTAAATCTATAAATACTGTTTTTTCAAGAAGTGTGTGCAGCAAACTTTTGTATTTTTAAAAAAATAAAATTTAAGGCCAGATTTTGGAGAAATTCTTTTTACTAGACTACAGTTTCCAAAGTTAGCCTTTGTTATGTATGGTGATTCATTCTGTTTAAACAAGTAGGAAAAATGCTAAATCCAGCATCCAGTTATACTGAGTATGTCATCTCAGGTGCTCTATGCCACATGCTCCCTGTTTCTTTCCTTGCTCTCTGGAGTGTAGTGCCCATCCCCCCCTCTCTACCAGCAGCATTGGCAACACCTGCTTTAGAAGTTCAGTCTCTCAGGTTCCAGACAGACTCACTGGATCAAAGTCTCTGAGTTAACAAAGTCCTAGGTGATTTCTATGCACAGTAAAGTTTGAGACACCTCTTTTATTGGTCTTAGTTCTATTTTCAATTGCAGTTGTCTAGTTTATGTAAGAGGCTTTCCTGGTGGCTCGGTGGTAAAGAATCTGCATGCAAATGTAGAGGATGAGGGTTTGATCCTTGGGTAAGGAAGATCCCCTGGAGAAGGAAATGGCAATCACTCTGCCTGGGAAATCCCATGGACACAGGAGGCTGGTGGCCTGCAGTCCATGGAGTAGCAGACGAGTCAGGCATGACTTAACTAAACAAAAACAACAGCAGTTTATGTAATGTTAAATTGTGTAAAGTGAAAATGTTAGTCACTTAGTCATGTCTGACTCTGCGACCCCATGGACTGTAGCCCACCAGGCTCCTTTGTCCATGGAATTCTTCCGACAAGAATACTGGCATGGAGAAGATTCCATTCTCTGGAGATCTTCCCGACCCAGGGATTGAATCCAGGTCTCCTGCATTGCAGGTGGATCCTTTACTCTCTGAGCCACCAAGGAAGCCTCTTAAATTCTGTAAGCTGCCTCAAATACTTTTAGACCTAGGAAGAAGTAAAAATCTGTGTCCATCTTAGGTTGACCATTTCTGGTTTATAAAAGAAAGACATGCACACAGTTGGGAAAATGAAAAACATAAATAATCACAGCAGTGCTTTGACATTACTCCTTTTTTGCCCTCTTTCCATGCATATGTGTATATAGATATTATAGTTTTGTCTTGCCTTTTTAAAGCATTTTACCAGAAACATCTCCTTAACCATTTCCTACAGGGATTTGGAAGACATATTAATGGTTGCATAATATTCCATTTTGTGGACGTAGAATAATTTGTTTTGTGGAGAATACTTTCTGAATTAAAAAAAAATTACCTGGACATTGGGTAAGAACCTACAAAATTTTTTGATTGTTTGTGAATATTAGATTCTCTGAAGTAGACCTTGTCCTCTACAAAGTGGACAGAACTCCCTACTGATGATGCTTCATCTCTCTAAAACTCTGTCAGAAGTGTCCATTGTCCCTGTCATGTGAATGCACGTGAATATAACTCATCTCGGTATTGTTCATGAAATTTCCTCTAGCAGTAGGGGATAGTGATTTAGAATCTCCAACAATCTCAGGGTGCACTCTTAAGCACCCATACCTTGTACATTTGAGATTTATTTTAGGTTTAATTTTCTTCAAAAAATCATATGAATTTATATTGCATTCTATAAATAAAATAATGTTTTATTGCTTACTAGTGAAATGAACTCTTTCCTTAAGATTTTATGCTTTATGCTGTACTTTCTTACTTGTTGGCCAGTTTGAAGTATTCCAGTGTGAAAACACTCAAAGAATGACCTACTGCTCAAAGAAAAAAGATCTGTCTGTAATGGAAGATAATATTTTCTTTGACATCACACATAAAGACAGCTGGTTTCCCATATATATTCATTACCCAGTGTATTAGTTTCCTGTGGGTTATGTAACAAATTTGGTGATTTAAAACAACAGAAATTTATTCTCTACAGTTTTGGAGGCTAGAATTTTGAGATTAGTATTATTGAGCTGTAATAAAGGTGTTGGCAGGGCCAGTGCTCCCTCCGGAAGCTCTAGGGGTGAGCCCCTTCCTTTTCTCTTCCACCATGTGGTTGCTGCCAGCATTCCTTGGCTTGTGGCCACCTCACTGTAGTATCTGCCTTTGTAGTCACATTGCTTTCTCCTCTTTTGTATGTGGTATCTCTTCTTATAGCATATGGAATCACTTATGCTGAGCCCCACATCACCAAACCAGACTTAATTATAGTTTCAGGTCTCTTGGAAATGGAATCTCTTTTTTAACTCTCTTTTTTAAAAATAATTTTTAATTGAAGGATAATTGCTTTACAGTATTGTGTTGGTTTCTGCCAAACATCAACATGAATCAGGTATACATATGTACCCTCCCTCTTGAACCTCCTTCTCACCCCTCTAGGTTGTTTCAGAGCCCTGGTTTGAGTACCCTGGGTCATACAGCAAATTTGGAAATGAAATCTTCACCAGTCAGTTAGGAAGCACCTGTCAGCACTAGTAGGTAATCTGCCCGATAGATCCCTGCCATTCACTGAAGGAAAGTAATTTTGCAATAAGCGACCTGCTTTTTTTTTTTTTTTGGGGGGGGACCTTGTATAACTTCCTTTTTGTGCTCCCTTCTGCCTGTAGAAGTTTGCCATTTTGTACAGCTTCATAAAGCTCCTTTCTATTTGCTAGATTGGATACTGCCTGATTTGAATCAAATTTTGCTGAAATAAATTCTAAAAAAATTTTAGTATATTTCAGTTTATCTTTTAATAACATCAGTCTTTGTTTCTCTTAACCAGTCCTGTCACTCTTCTCTCCTGTATTAGTTTATTATCTATTGCTATATAACAAACCACCCTCAAAACTTAGTGGCTTTAAAATAATAATATGATTTTCTTCATAAATCTGTGGGTCAGCAGTTTGGGCTAGGTTCAGCTGGGCAGTTCTCAGTTTGCCTGATTTCATATAGAAGCTGGTGGATTCATAACTACACTATATCTGCTTGGGCAGGCTGTGGGTTAACAGCAGGCCAGAGGGGATGACAGAGGATGTGAACTCAGAGTTGTGATTTTTTAAAGGTCACTGATTTAACAGTTTTTAGTAATACCCTGCATCTCCCCTATTTGAAGTGTTTAGAAACCCAAACCTGTAAGAAAGGATTCCCAAAGTAAGCATATTGAGAAGATTCTCTGTTCTTTTACACACACTTTAAAAATTATTAAGCTTCTGTCACATTACCAACACTTAAAATTTATAAGAATGGTTAAATATACATACATATAATATTAGAAAAATAAAACCACCAAGACAAACTGTAAGGGATTATAAATTCTTGTTTATGCTGGACTTATGTTTTTAGATTATTTTTCATGCTGTATATACGACTGCTGCTGCTGCTGCTACTGCTGCTAAGTCGCTATAGTCGTGTCCGACTCTGTGCGACCCCATAGATGGCAGCCCACCAGGCTCCCCCGTCCCTGGGATTCTCCAGGCAAGAACACTGGAGTGGGTTGCCATTTCCTTCTCCAATGCATGAAAGTGAAAAGTCAAAGTGAAGTCACTGAGTTGTGTCCAACTCTCAGGGACCCCATGGACTGCAGCCTACCAGGCTCCTCCGTCCATGGGATTTTCCAGGCAAGAGGACTGGAGTGAGGTGCCGTCACGAGAGTACTGGAGTATAGTGGCTGATAAAAAAGATAATGCTTAGCTTTTAATCCCTGGGGAAGTCATAACCTCAGCTAGCATGAGTTCATCCAGGATTTTCTTGGGAGTCATTCTTCTGTTTGCAAGCTGATTGCAAATATCAAAGAAAAATAGAAATAATATCATTTATTGATACCATGCTTTTTAAAATTGATTGACTTTAGTCTTTTTATTTATTTTCGTATCAGGTCACAAAAGAGTCGGTTATGACTTAGTAACTAAACAGGGACAACAACAGTTTATAGAATGTTAAATTGTGTAAGCTGCCTCAAATTCTTCTAGAAGTAAGAGGAAGTAAAAATCTCCTTTGTCTATCTGAAATGGACCATTTCTGGTTTATAAAAGAAAGACATGGACATAGCTGGGAAAATTAAAAATATAAATAACCACAGTAGTGCTTTTGGCATTAGTCTTTTTTTGCCCTCTTTCCATGTACATGTGTATGTAAATATATATGAGGGGTAGTTTTGATTTAAAAAATTAACTGCTTAATAAGTTAATTTTTAACTTATTTTGGGAATTTTTAAACTTATTTTGGAAAATTTAACTTCAATTTTGGGAAGAACTAATCTTAGTTATATTTGCTACAAGACTTCTTCTGTGGAGAAAATGTCACACTGCTAAGTTTGCACAAAATTTTTTAAAGCAGTGCAAAACAATGTTTGACAAAATAACATAAAAACTATTATGGGGGCCTGGTTTTAAACCTAAGTGCTTGTGTGGGATTTCAGAATGATGTTTATAGATATATTCTGCAGGATCCCATTGCAATGACATTCTGAAGGTAACAGACTAAAATTGTTGTCAACTAATATTAAGTATCATTTTTAGCACAAGTCCCAAAAGGAGGGTGATAAGGGCTCTTTGGAATTCAAATTATGATTGATAATTGAAACTGTGTGCTAGTAAAATATATAGTTTTCATTTCATGTTGGAGTTTGAAAAAAATATAGATCTATGTGAAAATGATAGATCTATATGCTTTATAAAAGAAATGTAAAAAGAAATTTAAGGATATAAACTTTTCAGGCTTATTAAGGGAGAGTGAAATTCAGGGTGAGCAAGTTGTACTTCAGAATTGAAAAGAACAATCAGAAAATGATTTACGTTGAATATTTGGATTTATGTTGAAGGATGCTGGCACAGTCTGGAGGAGACTAAGGATTGAATGGGACTCTGGGCATGTCCAAGCCATAGTCTCCTGTTACTGATGCAGAGCCTGCCCTACCAGAGGAAACTCTGGATTTGACGGTTGCACATGAGCAGCCCTGTGCTCTGGCCTTTTCCAGCAAACTTACCTCCAAAGACAGCCATCCCTTCAGCCCTTGGCCTCAGCCCACTACTGCAGCTGCTCACTCTGGAAAGATGGAGCTCCAGCCCCATTTCCTAGTGAGTTTACATGTTCCTGCCTTTCCCCAGCCTCCCAGTTTTTAATTTTCTTTTTGCCTTAAATATTCTTGTATTGATCTATGGGCCATATTTCCTGTGAGCTCAGGAGCTTTGGTGTTGAGTGGGCTCCATACCCATCAGATCCTTCTCTGGTAGGGCTCCCTTATCCTGAAGGGGACACTGCTATTGCTCACTGTCCATGCCTACATTATGTCACCCAGGTTAGTACTAGCATTTGTTTTTGTATCAACTCCATACCACTCTGGCTGTGGTTTAGGCATATTGATAACTACAAAATTACCCTTGTTAAAAAGGGCAAAGGACTAACAGAACTGATTCTTTCTGGGTAAGAGAAGGAAAGGAAAGGGGAGAAGGGAAAGATGATAACTTGGGGGTGCTTTCTATATGGAATCTTTGTGTTTAATTCCCTTAGGTCTCTATGAAGTAGGTGTTCATAGCCTCATTACATCAGGACACATAGTTGATAATAAGGGCAAAACCCCATACTTTTCCCACCATAACATGCTGCTACCTTACAAATTTGAAACATTTAAAATGAAAATCTTCTGCTTTTTCTGTATAACATACAATGGTGATAACTGAAATTAAGTACCTGAAGGACTTGGAGTTTTGGACATAGACTTGGGAAAGCTGATTTTTAGATTATTTGATTATTCGAATATGAAGGCACTAAAGTGTGGTAAAGGATAATAAAGATCCCAGAGAGTAATAAGCATGGTTAAATATATGAGAAAAGATCTAAAGGGAAGGGCACATATTGAGGATTTCACAGAATAGATATTCTCATCAATTGCAGGGGCTAATAGAGAACCTAAGTAAAAAAGGCAAGAGAGAAGAATGTGGTAGATAGAAAAACAGAACAAAACATATACTCGATCTCTCCTACTCACCATCCACTCCCCCAAACAAAACAAAAACAACCATTGTAAAACAATGTAAGACTATTAAAGGAAAAAGAAGGTCTGGATACTCAAAAAATGAGAATGTGATTGGTTTGGGAAGATTTGTTTGCCCTGCCTTCCTTCACCTGATGTTCTGTGAATACAGCTATATTCTAGTCATGGTGTTGGGTACAGATGATAGATTCACCAGTGACTCTGTCATTCACCAGTGACTCCATCATCCAGATGTGAAGTGAAGTGAAAGTCACTCATTTGTGTCCGACTCTTTGTGACCCAATGGATTATACAGTCCTTGGAATTCTCCAGGCCAGAATACTGGACTGGGTAGCCTTTCCCTTCTCCAGGGGATCTTCCCAACCCAGGGATCTAACCCAGGTCTCCCGCATAGTAGGCAGATTCTTTACCAACTGAGCTATCAGGGAAGCCAGATGGATTACTCTTATTTGTCTTGGAAGTTCAGGAACAGTTCCTAATCTGCCCTCTTAAACCCATTTATTCTTTGTTTCCTAATTGCATAAGTGACACCACCACCCCCAGCTGCCTCTCTGCCCTCCCAAGCCCATCAGTGATCCCTGTTGGTTCTTTCTCAAGTCTGTCCACTGCTGTTCATGACTTCCACCACCGTCTAGTTCCAGTCCTGCTTGGGCCAGTACAGTGCTTCCTAACTTCTTTCCTTTTACATTATTGGCTCCTCCAATTCATTCCCCACATCAGGAGTCAATAAACTTTTCTGTAAAGGTCCAATAATAGATACAATTTCCAGCTTTTCAGCCATACCATCTCTGTCTCAGCTATTCAATCTGTCATCGAAGGGATAAACAAAATGCTATTGGTATTCCAATAAAAATTTATTTACAGACAGATAGCAACAGGGTTTCAGAGAAGGCAATAGCAACCCACTCCAGTACTCTTGCCTGGAAAAATCCCATGGGCGGAGGAACCTGGTGGGCTGCCGTCCATGGCGTCATGAAGAGTCGGACACGACTGAGCAACTTCACTTTGACTTTTCACTTTCATGCATTGGAGAAGGCAATGGCAACCCACTCCAGTGTTCTTGCCTGGAGAATCCCAGGAATGAGGGAGCCTGGTGGGCTGCCATTTATGGGGTCACACAGAGTCGGACACGACTGAAGTGACTTAGCAGCAGCAGCAGCAACAGGGTTCAGTGTCCTAGCTATAGTTTGCTGAGAATCCTCCTCAATTAGAAAATCCTCCTCAATCCTCCTCTGGCTTATGATGCTTAAATGCTGAGTGAATGGTGTCTGACTCCTGCCTAATGCTTTCACAGCCCACGGGAGTAAATTGGAAATGCCTGTGTCTTTGATCTGCTTATGACCTCTACTTTCTTGATCATTTTAAACCAGTCCTTTTGGCTTTATGTCAGTGAGATCCTTGAAACCTCCAAGCTCCTTCCTGACTTGTGATCTTTACAATTTGATTTACAATCTTTACAAGTTGTTTTCCTTTCCATGGAAAACTTCACTTTCTTAACTCCCACTCAACCTTCTGCTCTCAGTTTAAATATCACTTTCCAAGGGAAATTGTCCCTATCCCCCCAGACTAATTTAGGTTCTTTATGCTATTCCATACTTTTAAAAAATGGTTTTTAGTTGTAGTTTTAATGAAACAAACACTTGTGTCATTGTTTGTCTAACATTTAGCCTCTTACTAAACAGTGAAACCTGAGGGTCAGAAAACACGTCTGGAGTTTCAGCTATGAATTCTCAGCATCAAATCTTGTGCCTTTAGATTAGGCAGTTAGCAAATATTTGCTAAATAAATAAATGTACAATTGTTATCTGTAAATGTGAAAATTGATATTAGAAAAACTGATTCTAGTTTCTAGTATGAAGGTGAAACTTGATATGTAGCCATGGAGGACACACAGATTTTTACAACAACATTTTTTTTGCAGAGGCTGAACGGTATGAAACTGCCTACATTTGACTATTCTTGACCTACAAAAAAGGCAGTTTCTTGTGTCTCAACCTAATGTGCCCTCTTTCTTATAGTTCTCTACTTTCAGCACTTATAGATCTCATTGGAACCAACAAACACCAACATGGGATCACAGTGCCCACCTGGACTATGTTGCCATGAACATTGGGTTTAATGAGCTCCTGATGGAGATGAAACTCTGGAAGTAAGAATGAGGGAATCTGCTAGTAGGGGGTGAGCAGGTAGAAGAGCTGTAGCAACACTTGGTGATTGATGTGTGCTAACAAAAGATCTTTGTAGCTAGTTAGTCAAAACTGTAGGAAAAAATATGGAAAAGTTATAGTCTCAAATAATCTATCTATATAGCCTCTGTAAAATGAAAAGGACCATGATTTTGCATGATTAGTCATGATTATGACTTTCTGGGTGTCGTGCTGAAAGTTTTACTTCCATTTTAGGTTTGAAGGATTTGTTAGAGCAGAAGAAACCACTTGTTACACACATAAACAATTTCAATTTTTTATAGAAGATTTTTTGACCTAATTTCAATATACAATCATTAAAAGAAAAGACACAATAGAGAGAAGTAACAATGTACATATCATCAAATTGGGCTTATCTTCAGATTTAAAAACAGTGTTGAGAAGTCCCTTCCTTAACCGCAATCTGGAGTCCCACTTGGGAAAGGGTCCCAGGTAGTGCATCCACCTGCTGGGTGAGACTTCAAATTGCAGTTTCGGGGACTCCTGATTATAATCCCAAACCTCAAACTGATATCATCAGTTTGCACACAGAAGTTTCAGCTCTGGGTTTCCTTTAACCTTTTTAAGAGGCTGTTTGTTTCACCTGGTGAGTCATAGGATTTTGTTAGATTTTGGGTATTGGTCAGAACTTCAGGAGATTAAGAATTCCAGGACTCACTCCCTTCTTATCTAAAGTGCCACCTGACTTTCTGTGCTTGCGGGCAGACACGGAATCCAGGCAGTGTCCAGGCAGGTCAGAGGCCTGCTCTTCTGCTTCTGAAGCCTGAAAAAAGCTTCCCCCATTTTAATTTCCCAACCTCTGGGAGAATTGAAATGCTAATGCTTTTTGGGCTGTAGAAGAGAATACAACTTGGAAAATAATTCAGAGATACAAAGGAAGAAAGGATGAAAGCTTGAACTTGGGTTTTTACGAAGACATATATAGTTAATTTGTTAGTGGAATAGGTCATAGGTTGTTTAGTCATAGAAAATGATTATACCTATGATGCAAAATATTAAAAATTACCTAAAGTTTTGGAAATATGAGTACTGTTACCTCTTGTGTGCCCTCTTAGCTTTATGATTCATAAAAGATATAGAAGGGGAGAGAAAAATAATATATATATTAATACATTTGAACACATTTTATATGCCATAATCGATATCATGTGTACTGACATTTTTTCCCTTCATTGGTGCCATGCCCCTCACACATTTTGGATATCAATCTGTGCCATTTTACTGGAAGACCTTTGTGTTGGAGTCTTCACTTTCCTTCCTGTTGAATAAATTACAGTGTTTTCTCCTTCAACCCCAATGAAGGTTACTATCTCTGTGACTGTGAGACTGTCAGGACCCACATTGCTGATACAGTAGTAATTGGATTTGTAGTCGCTCTTGCTGGTCATTTCTTCCTTCTTAAAACAAATACTTTTGACTTTGACTTGGTTTCTTAGTTCTCCTCTTTTCTCATTGGCTGATTCTTCTCTATTTGCTTTATAGTTCCTTCAGCTACCCAAACTCAAATATTTAGAGTATCTGGGACTTTATCCTTGAGCCTTTTCGTCTCTCTGTATACATTTCTTTGTTCAGTGACTTTGAAACTCATTTTGATTCATATGTAGTAAAAAAAAAGTTACATTTCATGATATTCCTGAGCATGCACACTCACACACACAAACACACACACACCTCGTCAAAGTCCTCCAAACACAATGCACTTTGATGTATTTTCTCTTCTCTAATTCATTAAACATTCTCTTCACATCCACTAAATTCATTGCAGTACACACTTATGAGTCACAACTTGCAGTTGATAAACATTTTTCTAAGTATGTCTCTCACAGTGTCACAGCTTTAGATGCCACTTTTGTGCTAATGATACCTAAGTACATAGGCAGTTTTCACTCTGCATAGCAATGTAGGATCATAAAAATGACTGACCATAAAGAGCAGTCTTAATGAATAATGGGAAAAGTTACAATCTTTAAAAATTTTTGTTAAAACTTTAAAAACTCTTACTCCTGAAATATATAAGGAAATGAAAAAACAGTAAGCTCACTACTGTTTTAGTGTGAAGACTGGGCAGAGGCAGAGATGCTTGGACTGACTTCCAGTGTGAAGACTAGTCCCTTTCACAATGGGGGAGTTGGCACAAAGCAGTTCTGACTAATGTGTCCTGGTATTTTAAAGAGTAAGTGTATTTTTCAAAGGTGTCTAATTTGTAGCTAGGAAGAGACTTAAACCTTCAGAGAATCTGGCTCTTATAATTCTGACACAGACAAAAAGAATATTGAGAAAGCATTTCATTTGCTTGTTTCACTAAAGATGTTTTTGGGTCTAGTTTCACATTTCTAAAAAAACCAACCAAGAAACCAACCCAATTAAGAAACCAACCACCACCAAAAATCCCCCACCTCCAAATAACAAAATGTAAAAACTGGCTGTCTAGTAATTGCCATTGGATCATTGAAAAAGGAAGAGAGTTCCAGAAAAACATCTACTTCTGCTTTATTGACTATACCAAAGCCTTTGACTGTGTGGATAGCAAGAAACGCGAGAATTCTTCAAGAGATGGTAATACCAGACCACCTGACCTGCCTCTTGAGGAACCTGTATGCAGGTCAGGAAGTAACAGTTAGAACTGGACATGGAACAACAGACTGGTTCCAAATAGGAAAAGGAGTACGTCAAGGCCGTATATTGTCACCCTGCTTATTTAACTTATATGCAGAGTACATCATGAGAAATGCTGGGCTGGATGAAGCACAAGCTGGAATCAAAATTGCTGGGAGGAATATCAATAACCTCAGATATGCAGATGACACCACCCTTATGGCAGAAGGTGAAGAAGAACTAAAGAGGCTCTTGATGAAAGTGAAAGAGGATAGTGAAAAAGTTGTCATAAAGCTCAACATTCCAAAAACTAAGATCATGGCGTCTGATCCCATCAGGCAAATAGATGGGGAAACAGTGGAAACAGTGAGAGACTTTATTTTGGAGGGCTCCAAAATCACTGCAGATGGTGAATTAAAAGACGCTTGCTGCTTGGAAGAAATGTTATGACCAACCTAGACAGCATATTAAAAAGCAGACATGTTAACTTTGCTAACAAAGGTCTGTCTAGTCAAAGCTATGGTTTTTCCAGCAGTCATATATGGATGGGTGTGAGAGTTGGACTATAAAGTAAGCTGAGCACCAAAGAATTGATGCTTTTGAACTGTGGTGTTGGAGAAGACTTTTGAGAATCCCTTGGACTGCAAGGAGATCCAACCAGTCCATCCTAGAGGAAATCAGTCCTGAATATTCATTGGAAGGACTGATGTTGAAGCTGAAACTCCAATACTTTGGTCACTTGATGCAAAGAGCTGAGTCATTTGAAAAGACCCTGATGTTGGGAAAGATTGAAGGCAGGAGGTGAAGGGGACGGCAGAGGTTGAGATGGTTGGATGGCATCACTGACTCAATGGACATGAGTTTGAGTAAATTCTGGGAGTTGGTGATAGACAGGGAGGCCTGGCATGCTGCAGTCCATGGGACTGCAAAGAGTCAGACATGACTGAGTGACTGGACTGAACTGAGTAATTGTGAAGAGTGGCCTTGGGTTAAGCCAACTTTAAAATTTGTCAAGGCAACAAAAAGATCATCTGAAAAGGGAAATAGATAAGGTAGAAGAGAGGAAAAACCACAGACTTAACTGGGGAAGGACAGTAGACCATGTCCTTGTTTTTCATTTTGATTTATAAATTAAGAGGAATTCATTTCCTACTTAAATTGTTAAAAGTAAATTATTCATGTTAAGAATCATCTGTGTTCTCTATTGCTGATTTATCCACATGGGTAAAACAATATTGTGGCAGAACTGGCTGCAGCAATTTTTTATGTCTTTTTGAAGATTTTACCTCAGTTTTATTTTTATTTCTTATGTGACGAAAAGTTTATGCTGCATTTCCTACTCATAAAAAATTCAGAGAGACTAACAATAAAAGGATGCTGTTACTAATGAGAATATAAATTTGCAGTTGATGCTAGAATTTTCTGTGTACCAGAAGCTTGGGGCAGCCATCTGATTAGAAAAGGAGAGTAGATTTCTTAAACTGAGAAAATGTCAATATTCTAGAGAAAAGAATGTTGAGGTGATGGAGAGCTGATGGACTTACAAGACAGCTAAACTTCCCCAGATCAACTCATTAACCTGATGAATGAACAAAATACAGTTTTCCTGTTTGAAGATTTACTTCTATGCTTTCTAGAATTTTTTAGATTTGAATACCTTAGCTGAATGGCTATTGTTTTCATACTATATTTATGCTGTTATGTTGCTTTACATACAACTTCCACACCAGCCTTTATTTCTTGTTCAGTTTTTCCTGCAGAAGCACAGTGTGTTCATGTGTGTTTTCTGTTTTATTTTCCATATATCGTTCCCAAGTTTTCAAAATACTTCTCATGCAGTGATGTCTTTAACCACAAAGGCCCGTTATGATTTTTTCAGTGCTGAATCAGTGGGAGACAGGAAGATTGGTGGCTTTAATCTTCACCATCACAGAAAATAACTTTGTTTACTTATTCAGACTTCAGATCATCTAAGTCCCTCTTATAACATGCATGTTAGCAAATGAAAGTATTACCAATGTATTCAATTTGCAGCAGAAATTAACCAAGCATAAGTTTCATAATTCCCTCAGTTACTGCCATACCCTCTCCCAAACTGGTTTCTGGAATATAGGTATTACTTTCAAGGTTTTGGGAAATGTCACTGATTTTATGATTCATAGAAACACCATGGGAATGAATAAGAGTAAATTTTTATAATAATTTCTATGTAATCCTTTAAGCCTTATCTACTTTACAGGATATGCTCTTCATATCCTCCCAACTGAGCTATGTTATAGTGTCACTATGACCTATTCAGTTCTGTTCAGTCTCTCAGTTGTGTCTGACTCTTTGCCACCCCATGAACCACAGCATGCCAGGCCTCCCTGTCCATCACCAACTCCTGGAGTTTACCCAAACTTATGTCCATCGAGTTGGTGATACCATCTAACCATCCCATCCTCTGTTGTCCCCTTCTCTTACCTTCAATATTTCCCAACATCAGGGTCTTTTCAAATGAGTCAGCTCTTTACATCATGTGGCCAAAGTATTGGAGTTTCAGCTTCAACATCAGTCCTTCCAATGAATATTTGGGACTGATTTCCTCTAGGATGGACTGGTTGTATCTCCTTGCAGTCCAAGGGATTCTCAAAAGTCTTCTCCAACACCACAGTTCAAAAGCATCAATTCTTTGGTACTCAGCTTTCTTTATAGTCCAACTCTCACATTAATACATGGCCACATGGCCACATTGACAAAGTAATGTCTCTGCTTTTTAATATGCTATCTAGGTTGGTCATAACTTTCCTTCCAAGGAGTAAGCGTCTTTTAATTTCATGGCTGCAATCACCATCTGCAGTGATTTTGGGGGTCCCAAAAAATAAAGTCAGCCACCCTTTCCACTGTTTCCCTATCTATTTGCCATGAAGTGATGGGACCGCATGCCATGATCTTAATTTTCTGAATGTTGAGCTTTAAGCCAACTTTTTCACTCTCCTCTTTCACTTTCATCCAGAAGCTCTTTAGTGTTTCTTCACTTTCTGCCATAAGGGTGGTGTCATCTGCATATCTGAGGTTATTGATATTCCTCCCAGCAGTCTTGATTCCAGCTTGTGCTTCATCCAGCCCAGCGTTTTTCATGATGTACTCTGCATAGAAGTTAAATAAGCAGGGTGACAATATACAGCCTTGACATACTCCTTTTCCTATTTGGAACCAGTCTGTTGTTCCATATCCAGTTCTAACTGTTGCTTCCTGACCTGCATACAGGTTTCTCAAGAGACAGGTCAGGTGGTCTGGTATTCCCATCTCTTTCAGAGTTTTCCACAGTTTATTGTGACCCACACAGTCGAGGGCTTTGGCATAGTCAAGAAAGCAGAACTAGATGTTTTTCTGGAACCCTCTTGCTTTTTCCATAATCTAGTGGATGTTGGCAATTTGATCTCTGGTTCCTCTGCCTTTTCTAAAACCAGTTTGAACATCTGGAAGTTCACAGTTCACGTATTGCTGAAGTCTGGCTTGGAGAATTTTGAGCATTACTTTACTAGCATGTGAGATGAGTGCAATTGTGGGGTACTTTGAGCATTCTAACCTTTAGTAAACACTAACATCAGTGTTGGGGGAATTCCAAGGACTGAGCAAGAAAGTATGGCCACATCTGTCTCTCTATCTCCAATGGGGAAATACTTGCCTTGAGGCACTTTCCCTGAGACCTGTGAATTCTTGATCAGCACTGGCTACTGAATGTATGATAGCCCCCTTTGAGTTGGGGACTTGGTTTCCAGTGTGGCTTCTATGCTCCTTACTGCAGGGACAGCATAAAAAAACATCAGTATGACATAAATCTTAAAAATCTACCCCCTACAATCTAATCTCATCAGTAAAAGAATATAAAATGCTGTACCTTAAAGAAAGTGCAGGATGTCACTGGATGGAAAATTTCATCAGTACAAAGACCATCCAAAGGGAGACAAAGCAAGGGAGATGCAGGTGATAAAACATCCCCTCCATTCTCTCACTGCTGTGCTAGGCTGCGAGTGCAGATGTGTTCAAATTGACGTTTGTAAATTGTTCTAATCATTGATCATCTCTCTTGCTAAGAGAAGGGAGAAAATTCTTTTTCTGGGGGGTCGGTGAGGTGAGTAAATTCTTATTATTCAAGTAGCACTTCTTGTTTGGCAGAACCTTTTAAAGTTTCCCTACTAAGGAATGTTTCTTTCTATGCAAAACAATGAAGTTTTATTCCAAAATACAACTACAGCTTGTGCTTGTTTGTCCACAGTACTATTTCTGAACTTCCTTCCAATATTCCTCAAACCTTTTTTTTGCAATGTAAATAAACTCAGCATACAGGGAATTAATAATAATAATAAAAAAAGCCAAATTCAGTTTCCAGATTGTTATAAACAAACAAAAATATTCTTCCATATGTGTTCAATATTGTGTTCTTCAATATGGTAGCCACATACAGCTATTAAAATTAAGTATAATTAAAAATTCAGTTCTCAGTTTCACTAGCCACATTTTGGGTGCCCTCGTGTTACTATAGTGGACAACACAGATATAGGAAATTATCACCAGTACAGAAAGTTCTACTGGACTGAGACAACAGAGGAATAGGCAGATTTTGTATAAACACTCCTTTTATTCTCCAGTGAAAATTTAGTTGAGTCAACCTACAGTTGTGTATTCAGATCTGATTCTGTGCTAGTGAGTCAGAGCTCTAGGAGAATCGTTTATGTTACTTTGAGGAAGAGCAATGAAACCTAAGAGTGATCCCAGAATTTAAAACCCAAGGTCTAAGAGACTTGAAGTTTCATGAAGGCAAGGTCTACATCTACTTTGTTTTCTGCTGTGACCCCAGGGCCTGGCTCATAGCAGAAAATCAAAGAGCTTAACAAAGACCAATTAAAGGGGTTCTAAGTACAAAGATTTGGGCATCTCTTGAAGTCTGGATCATTTTGAAGTTTCTCTAGGAATTCTGAGAAGGAGCATGTTAAGAGTCATTGGAAGTGCCTTCCACATAAAAGTCAGGATAAAGAATTTATCAAGCAGAGTTTTTCTGAGTGCTTTCTCCTCTTCCTCTCTCTTCTCCTACTCCCCTCTCTCCTCCCTCCTCTCCACCATCATCACCATTATCAAATAGTTAATATTCTGAGGCATTTATTACATGCAAGCCACTATCCTAGGTGCTTTTAATAGATTTTAAAATTTAATCCTCCCAATAACGCTATGAAGTAGGTTTTATTGTTATTTCAGTGTCTGAGTTGAGGAAACGGAGGTACAGAGGATAAATACCTTATCCAAAGTCTGTTGCTGCTGCTGCTGCTAAGTCGTTTCAGTCGTGTCTGACTCTGTGCGACCCCACAGATGGCAGCCCACTAGGTTCCTCTGTCCCTGGGATTCTCCAGGCAAGAATACTGGCATGGGTTGCCATTTCCTTCTCCAATGCATGAAAGTGAAAAGTGAAAGTGAAGTCTCTCATTCGTGCCCGACTCTTAGTGACTCCATGGACTGCAGCCTACCAGGCTTCTCCGTACATGGAATTTTCCAGGCAAGGGTACTGGAGTGGGTTGCCATTGCTTTCTCCTATCCAAAGTCTCCCAGCTGGTAAATGATGAAACACCGAAATCTAACCTGTTTACCTCCAGAACTTGCATTTTGACATTATCTTCTTAAGCTGACAGTCCATTTGGGTTTGAAACGTATTAGGCAAAGAAATAGCTTTTAATTGAGGTGGAGGTTTGGGGATGATGATGGCCAAGTGCGGAAAAGAGTTCAGAGGTTTGATGTAATCCGACTTGTTTCCTTTCTCTTTTGTTGCCCCCCCCCCTTTTTTTTTTTTAACTAGTAAGAATAAAAGTGATTTTAACTTTGTCTACATTTATGTTATTTTTTTCCCTTTCTTTTAATAGTATGTAAATTTATTTTATTTTTTTTCTCTTTTCAGGCTCAACAAAACTTATTTAATTAATATTTCCTATTGTATTGGTTAATTTTTGCTTATAGCTTTGAAAATTTCCCACCTTCTTTTGCTGATTTTAGTATTTTCTTTGCATTTGAAAAAATAAAGAGAATGACAAAAAGGTATTAGTTTTTAAAAAATAGTAGCAATAATAAGTTAGATAAAATAGTGGAAAATATACTCCTTTCATCATTATATATCCAGGAATATATTTAACAAGAAGGGTGCAGCTTCTATGTGAGGAAGGATGTACAACATTATCGATGAGTTCAATAAATGAAAACTGAATTCACAGGAAGACTTAAAATCATGAAAATAGTAATTCTTCTAAATGAATGTGCATTTTTAATGAAATTCCAACCACAGTCTTATGTTTCCAAAATGAAGGAAATTATTTTCACTTTTATATGAAAGAATGAATGTATCACAGTTCTAGAGAATGTCTTAGAAAATGAAAATTATATTGTATTACCAGCTGTTAAAATATACTTTTAAGATTATATGATCAAAACAGCATGATATGAAATCCAGAAACTAGTAGAAAAGAAAAACATCCAGAAATAGATTTAAGTTATATATGGAAATCTAATTTGTGATAAATGTCTAATTTAAATGCAGAGGGAAAATGTTATAGGCCTCCAATTATGGTCTCCATCTGGAATAAGATAAAGTTAAAAGCTATTTCACATCATATATATATATTTTTGAGGTAGAATAAAGATCTAAATACAAAGATTAAAATGATAAATAGAAGAAACTTTAGAATTACATTTATTTAATTTTCATTAAAAGAGTGGAAAAATCCAGATGCCACTTAAAAAGAGTTGAAAATTTTTTGACTAACAAAATTAGGAATTTCTGTGTGGGAAATATATGACAAAAAGTAAAAAAAAATGTCTAAAGTGAGAAAATATTTGCAAGACTGCATGATAAACAAGCAACTTGTACTTAATGTGCAATGAGCTCCTATAAAACAATAAGAAAAATAGAAATATGATTTAAAAAATAGGCAAAGCCTGCAATTAAACATGGTATTTAAGATGGAAGACAGATGGCTAGTACAAATGTACAAAATATATAAAAGAGGTTCAACTTCTATAATAAAAAAATTAAAATTAAATAAAAAGTATTATTAAAATTAAAAATAGACAATAAGCTCCATTGCTGGCAATGGTATGGGTAAACAAATACTGTCATATATTGCTGATGGGTGTGTGAATTACTGTAACTTTTTGGAAGAAGCTATTGAGGTATACATATCTATCTATGTGAATAGAGCTGAACAAGTTTTTGGTTGTTTTTGATTTCGTGCAGTTTCATGAGCATTTTTTCTGTTTGTTTTCAGTTATTTAATTCTGTTCCCAGAAAAGACATTCTCTTCTCTTGTTGGGTTTGGGATGTAATTATTTTTCTTTTTCTGAGCTGTTAAGCAGTTAGAAAATCTTTTTAGATAGAAACTTTTGATACACATGATGATTCTTAATCATTAAACTTGAAAACAGATAACTGTTTATTTTGTTCACTAAGAAATGTTCCCATAAGAATGTTTTGACAAGATATCTCAAGCCATCCAAATATACAATCTTAAATAGCTTTAAAAGAATCATGAACAAAACCGATGATAGCAAAAGTAATGACGAGGTTCAATAAAAAATTTTATGTTGATATTTTGGGATTCTAGATATGGTTTATTTGTGATCACACAAAATTAAAAGTAATTAGCTAATACTTAAGACATTATTTCTTCATTATCTTTTAACTGAAGCCAGGTAACTCATAAAAAACATTTCAATATATATATATTTTTTTACTTTTGAATGCTTGTAGAACAATTATTTAAATTAACATTAAAGAATCCCTAAGGGAAGGAAAAGGTAAAGTACTAATACAAACTCATATTAAGTATTATATAAGATCAGAAGTCTCTAGTCTTTTGGGGGGCCATGGAATTTGTTTAGTTGTCTACTTGTCCTTATATGATTTTGTCCCTTATTTTACTAACCTTTTTTCTTCATTGCAAAAAATTTTTTTTCTATAGGTCTTAGTCTCTGAGGAAATACAAAGAGTAACAGAAAATGGGTGAGATAGAGTGGGAAGTAAAATTAGAATAGTTTCAATCAGTGAAAATCATGAAAGTACTTAATGAGAAAACTATAAAGAAAATAAAATATGACAGTACATGTCCTGAAGACTCTACTCACAATTTATTCACAACTTTATAAAAATGTATCTTTGTACATAGTTATTTCATGTATATTTAAAAGTTAATCATTGAATTTAGAATTGAGAAGAGCCGTCTGCTTTCCTATGATCTGAATAGTTTCATAGTGTTTAGGGTTATTTCAGGAAACCCTGTAATAGTCTACCATCTTTCTGCATCTATCTTGGGTTCAGAATACACCAGCAGATAGTTTTTTAGTCACACAGTTTAGCATTTATAGTGAATCTTAGGCCCAAGGCTGCGTCATGGCCTCCAGAATTATGCTGCATGCCTTTGGGGTGGTAGGCACTCAGGTTGATTGGAGTAAGCCAACAATAAGAGAAAGCACTCAAGTTTCTAAAGAGTTATTATTATTTAAAAATCAGTCTCTCTTATTATCTCCTTCTCTCCCCTATTCTTGATTTTAGAGGTTTCAGATAGTCTTTCCTCATTGAAAGAGTGGTCCACGGACTAACAGCATGGTATCAACAGGGAGATGATTAGAGCTTCAGGCTCTCATGCCCCACTGCAGAAGTACTGAATTGGAATCTACATTTTAACAGGATCTCCAGGCCATTCACATGCATATCCAGGCTCAAAGAGCCTGCTATATGGGATAGGTTGACGTAGGCTGAAATTATTATCTACATTCCTGGAAGGATTGGTTAGTTTTCCAAATCCACTTTGGTTCTATAGTTCTTTGAAAGATCCAAGCACAACCTCATATTCCTGTTGGAAGCTTCTAGCCTCTATATGTCTTGGGTAGGGAAGATTACTCGTATCATAGTAATGTTTGTAATGGGTAATGTTACTTCCATTTATTAGTTACCTATTATTCGTTTGGGATGGTGCAAAATATCTATATATTTTCTTATTTAACCCTCTCAACAGGTCAACGAAAGAGGTTTTAATATGCCAATTTACAGACACTAGGGCTCAGAGAAGGTGCAGAAATTTAGATATGTTAGAGCTGAAATTCAAACCCAAGTTTGTCTTACCCATGTGCATGCTCCCTTCTTTCCCAACTTTTTTTTTTTTTTTAAATTTTACTTTACAATACTGTGTTGGTTTTGTCATACATCAACATGAATCCGCCATGGGTGTACACATGTTCTGTGTTCTATTTGCAGGAAGGAAGTACACATAGTAGTCTCCTGTTTGTTTAGAAGGGAAAACAAGCCTGTGTAAGAGATTAATATTTATGGTGGCTATGCATTTCCCTCTTTCCTGACATGTAATTCCCTCTTTCTATACATTGTTTAGTATACAATTCCTTACGTTTGTAAGATCTTTACATAGTTTTGTGGATTGCTTTCTTGCAAATGTGAGGAAAAAGAATTCATAGTGTTGTTTTAAATCAACTTCTCAAAAAAAGTTTATGACCCATAAGTTGTTGAGAACTATCATCCTACTTGGGTTATATTCTGATGGAATTAGCTCTTGGAAATCCCACCTGTTTGGTGTCATTATTGACCTCCTCCCACCTGTAGACTTTCCCTGCCTCCTTAACCACTCCTTCTCAATCCTGGAAGTGCATCAGAATCACCTCAAGATCCTTTGAAGAATACATGTGTTCAGCCTCTTCCTCAGATCTTTTGAAGTATGATCTATGGTAATGGAGCTCAGAAATCTGTATGTATAGGAAGCCCACAAGTGATTCTGACCTACAGAGCTGTTATGTCAGCATGCTTTTCTTTAAAGACTTTGAAAAAACAGAAGATACTTCATGCATACCCTGATATGGAATAATCTGGAGTGAGACCTGGAGTAGACCCAGCCCTCCCACAGGTGAGCCATAACTGGCTAGGTGCTGGCTTCAGTGCTGAGGCAGCAGAGAGACTCAGGCTCCATTTGATCCTTTACTCATCTTTAAAGATTCTACTGTATTGTTCATTTCTTCTGAGACTGGTATATGTTTAGCATTGCAAGTCTTTAGTTATGATGTTGAAAAAAACAACATCTTAGAGATGTTTTGACAAGTAAATTTGACTTTTGAGGGTTTTTTTTTCCTGACAGAATTGAAAAGAAATTTCCAAGGAGTTTCTGGTGAGGGACTGATCAACTAAGCTTTTATGTTGCTGATTTTGTTTTAGGTAGTGCACATGCTTGTACTACCACTTTATCTACTTATTAGTAATTCATCCATGTCTGCTAGAAATGCTTGGCATTTTCCACCCACACAGATTTTATTCACCCTCTCAAATATTCATTTTTGAAATAAGATGAACTCTTTATTCATGGGCATTGGTGGAAATAGACTCATCTTTTTTCATTACGTTTTGTGACCATGTCTTAGTTCACTATGGTGATTCATCATTTTCTCTTTCAGAGAACTATCAAAATTGTCAGCTATCATGTATTGAGGGCTGTGATTTGTATAGTACAAGTTTAGATGCTTGAATACCAATAGCTTGTCAAAGGTCCTATTTCAATGGAATCATAGGATGATGTTTCAGAGACCATCCAGTCCAACCTCTATACCATGTCTTTGAGATAGCTTTGTGCCTTCCAGAGGAATGAATACTTCATCCTAGCCATTCTATCTTCCAACAGCTCTAGCTGAAAGATTTGTTCTTCACCTGTGTTAATGCTCCCTGTTGGAACCTTCTAATTTCAATTCTAGTTTTGTCCTCTGGACTTTTGTGGAATCAATTAAATCCTTCCCTGCATAACAACTTTAGGAAACTTAAATTTCAATCTTCAGAAACTTGATGCTACATTTAATCTTCTCAAGATACAAAGTGAATTCTTCATGAGCATTGTTTTTCAAACAGACATACCAATCACAGCCAAATATGTTAGAGAGAGAGTAGGCAAAGACTGAATCATAATCACTTGTCTGAAACTAGGTCCTTTCCTGTTTCTTTTCTTCTCTTCTAGTGCCAGTCTATTTAATTCTATTCTGTTCCTGGCCTCTTAGATGTTTTTCCTTATAGTTTATTTTATTTGATAAGAATACTGGTGAGACAGCAGAATCTTCTGAGTGATCTAAAATAACTAGAAATTGATACTTTTAAAGGATGCTTTAAGGTCCAAAAGCCATTTTTAGTAAATGAATGCACAAACACATAAGACCAAGCTTTTGAGTAGATCCATAATTGTTGTGGTGCTTTAAAGCAATTCTCTGATTACAGAAAGATTATCTATCATGAGACTACATCATTAAAACAATATCTGCCTTATCTCATTTCTGTATTAAAAGTCTCTTTGTTCACTTCAAGATGTTTTTAAGTCAAAAATTTTTCTGAATATAAAGGTTTTTGTGAGCAGTCTCTCCTCAGTAATTATAAAATGTTTCACATTACTAATTTTAAATACTGATTTCTGTGAGTGGGCACAGAAATTATATTGCCTTTTCCATCGTAAAGATAGCCTTGTAGTTCAAGACTGTAAGAAGAACAGAGGAACTTTGAAGACATGAAATTGCTGATAAATATCTAGGTTAAAGTTAAATTTTTTTCATTGATTTATTGTGGCCAAATTTAGAGCAAAGGGTCCAGTGAATTAATAACTGCTAGGATAATTAACTCAGCCCCAAAATATTCCCCACTTCTCTCTACCTTTCCTTCCTCCTAGAATGAATAAACAATGGTGCAATGCTTTGGAAAACAGGTCTATTTCAATATAAGAAAAAAAAAAAAATCTGAACCTCTCTCAATTCTTCCTGTATAAAATAAAACATAAAGACAGTAGAGTAGAAGCTAATCTGATTATATTTCTTATCATGTGTTTGAAAAGCCTTCAGATTTTCTAGGCCTCAGATTCCCCTTCTGGAAAACTTATGAAGAAACTGAGAGTCATACATCCCAAATAATTGCTCTCCATATGCAGTGGTATGCTGGAATACGTTTGTACTGGTTTATGAGAGCTATTTTTTACTATTCAGTAAATTTGTGGGCAAATTGATCTCAGATATATAGCTTCAAATTGGCTATGGTGGGAGTAGTTACAGCATGGAAGTTAGCAAATGTTACAGATAAGAGCTGACTATGAAATATTTACCAGCTTCTCATTGTAATCTAGCATTCTCATGTGAAAACAAATATTTTAATTAAAATATTTCTTTTTCCCTTCCTTCCTTCTTTGCTTCTCATCACTTCTGTAGAAGAGGAATCTAATTTTATAACCATAGTCACTCTCTTCCATTGTTTATTTGCATTTCTTTTAGAAATTTGCTCAGCATTTTAGGTTGCTAAGATGTGCTAACACAGGAGACAATTAATGACTATTATTTGTCCACAAGTTCTAGGAAACTTGCAGGGTTCATTCTGTAAGAATGATTTATAGGCTATAATATGTTAGGATGTCAAACAATTGGAAATCATTACTAACATTAATGTCTTAGTCTTAGGTTTACCACTGAGGGAGGAAAGTCATTGATTAAAAGGCCATCTGTTCCAAAGGTGTGTCTGACTTGCTTACACAGTGAATCAAGTCAGTTCAGTGACTGTGCTGCTTGTGTAACTGTTTATCTGTTTCTCAAAATCATTGATTATGTTCTCATTTTAACATGATATCTTTGAGAAATGGGGTTTTAGTTTTGGATGCTATAGGTATTCAGCAGTGTGTTTAATATATTACATGTACCAGGGAACATGTATTTGGAATTGTCCCTAGCTCTAAGAACTGTGTAATCAGTGAGTTAACTATATGGAGGTATTTGAGCGTTCCCCTGGTGGGGGCTTCCTTGCTGACTCAGATGGTAAAGAATCTTCATGCAGTGTAGGAGACCTGAGATTGATCCCTGGGTCAGGAAGATCCCCTGGAGAAGGGAATGGCTATCTACTCCAATGTTCTTGCCCAGAGAATTTATATGGAGTAGAACATGGCAACTCACTCCAGTATTCTTGCCTGAAAAATCCCATGGACAGAGAAGCCTCGTGGGGCTACAGTCCATGGGGTCCCAAAGAGTCAGACACAGCTGAGCACGTATATTTACTTCAAATGAGTTAGTGAAATTATATTTTAGTAATAATTTGATGTTGGAGGATTAATCTTGGTATGAGTTCCATTTCTATTTTCAGGATGAAAGAGAAGGGTTTATTACTATCATCAAGTTCTTTCTTAAAGTATCCTTAGTCTGCATATTTTTTCTATATAGTGATGCTGCTGCTGCTGCTGCTGCTGCTGCTGCTGCTGCTAAATCGCTTGTCATGTCCGACTCTGTGCGACCCCATAGATGGCAGCCCACCAGGCTCCCCCGTCCCTGGGATTCTCCAGGCAAGAACACTGGAGTGGGTTGCCATTTCTTTCTCCAACGCAGGAAAGTGAAAAGTGAAAATGAAGTTGCTCAGTCGTGTCCGACTCTGAGCGACCCCATGGACTGCAGCCTACCAGGCTCCTCGGTCCATGGGATTTTCCAGGCAAGAGTACTGGAGTGGGGTGCCATTGCCCTATGCCTCTTAAATAGAACTTCACAATTTACCACCCACTTTCACATTTATCTCATTTTCCACTAGATATTTTCCCTCTGCAGGTTTCTTCCCATAAAGTCATTAAATAACTGACTCTAAGATTTAAAGGGGAAATATTTGATCAATTATCCTACCCAGTAGTTGGCCTGTCTCTCAGTTATTTCCAGGAAGAAAACATATTAGAGAGACTAATTGGGTCAAATAAGGAGGTGAAAGTTTTTTGTTTTTTTTTTTTTGTGGGAAAGGCAGGCAGTATTATTTTTTACTTTTACCCATTTGTTTGGTCATTTTGTTTCAGGCTTAGCTGATTGAATATGGATTCTGCTTCATGGTCTCTCTGGTCATTAATTACTCCTATTTGGGGATTTAACATTCTGCTGTCAGCTGCAAACTTCACTCAAATGCTGAGCCTAAAGATGTGGGGTTTTGGGGTAGAAAATACTTACGTTTTATTTTTAAAGCAATAGAAATTCCTTCCTCCCTTTCCCCTCTCCTTTCTTCCTGATTTAGTTATTCAAATCATATCAATGCATGTGGGAAAAATTAAGAGTTTAAAATCATTCGTTTGCTCCAGTTTAGTATTTATTATTTCTGACTTCAATAAAAAAAGTTTGACTCTTAGGTTTAAAAATTCTTGTAAGTTATTCTTATCTTGTTCTGATGAAAATACAGATCCACTCAGGTGCATTCTGAAACACAAATGAGAAAGACAGAAACAGCTGACACAGACTGAATGTGGTTTGTGAGTTGACTGTCTTTTAATGCTGGCCTAATTGAGGATTGTGTGCCTGGAAAACTGGAAAACTGATAGTACACAAAATTGAGGAAAAATTGATGCCACAGGGAAACTGTACTTCCTGAGCCAATGTGATGCAGCCTGTGCAAGTGTGATTCCTCACCTGCAGAATCACTTAACAGGGTAACTACTTCATAAAAAGATATTGAGTAAAGTAAGCCGAAAGTAAAAACAATCATCCCCAAGTGTACTGGGAAGCGTGGCTGCTGCCTTTTCTTCTTGTTGCCAGGAGAGAGAGAAGCCCGCGCCCAGGTACACATGCGTCACCAGTTATATCCACGAGGAATGACGTCCATGTTAAACCTTGGATCTGGTAAACAGGAATGCATATGTCATCCTGTTGTAAACTCCATCTGTATAGCAACAGAAAACAAAACTGCTGAGGAAAGGCTGTCACTCTTTTGTTAAACAAATTGAAAGTAAATTGACACAGAGAAGCTTATTCCAAGTCTAAATTCTTCCATTTTATCTCTATTTCTGGATTAAAAATTATGAAGGCAAAGTCTCTTCAGAATCCTTTGTTTGGACTTTACAGCAAAAACATCCTTAGGGAGCTGCTTGCCTGGAGCGTTTTTGTGTTTCTCTGTGATCATGGAGATTAATCTTCCTAGGAGATCAGCTGTTCACAACACTGTTGCCTTCATTCCCAAAGAATTTCCATTCCTGCCTGAGAATGTGAGATAGGGCAACAAGTGCTGAGGCCTCAGGTTTGACTTCCCTGACACTGCCTCAGGGCCCCTTCAGTTATTCAGTTATTCCTCTCACTATTCCAGAAAGGAACATCTCAAGGGCAAGTTTAGAAGGAAATGGCAACCCACTCCAGTGTTCTTGCCTGGAGAATCCCAGGGATGGGGGAGCCTGGTGGGCTGCCATCTCTGGGGCCGCACAGAGTCGGACATGACTGAAGCGACTTAGCAGCAGCAGCATGTTGCTGGGATCATAGGATTTAGAAGAACACTATTCCTTTATTTACTTAATAATGAATTTATTCTCTCACTGTGTCTCAGACTCAATGCCAGGCACAGGTGATAAACATGTAAGCTGACATGGACACCATCCCACTACATACAGTATGGGGTGGGGATTAAACATATAATCACTCTGATTAATGTACAATTTCAACTGAGGTACTAAAGATAACAAAGGAACTGAACTGTGACAAAAATGCTCTAAGGAAATCATAGTTACCATGATCATAGAGATGAGAGAGCAAAATGTGTGTGAGGAGTAAAGAGCATCACAGGAAGAGCCCGGTGCTGAAGAAAGTATGGCTGGAAGATGGGAGAGGAGATGGTGCTCAGGAGACACCAGAGTCCTCAGACCAGACCCCTCATTCAGAAATGAGACAGGGAAATCAAGAAAGTAAAGTGAGGATTTATTTAAGTAAGAATATGCTCTCAGAGGGAGAGCTGGCAGACAAGTGAGTAGCTGGGTTCCTTTGGCAAGCTGGTTATGAGGGGCATACACATGAATGGGTAGAATATTCATTAGGGAAAAAGTTTGGAGGGTCTTCTTCCTTGATTTTCATCCCACCTCCACCTTCCCAAGGGGAGGAGGGATTTTTGTCCTTATTTAGCTTAGATTACAATTGTTATGGCATCAGTGCATAATGGGTACTTCTTAGCTTCTAGGCTAATTTTATTGTAATGATAACATAATGAGCAACAGGTTACATTTGGACATTGGAGATTCTCGCCTCTTCCTACCTTTCTTTGTCTGCCTCAAAATGTATGGTTTCCTATCAGTCTGAAGGTTCCTCCTTTTCTTTATCTGCCCATGGATGTACACTGTTTACAAGATGCATGGTGTCCTGCCACCTGGCTCATGCTCCCCTTTTTCTGCTCATGTCCAGCTACCTGCCTGCTGTTACACTATGGGGAACTTTGGTGTTTATGGTATAGGCCAGTGGGAAGTTAGCTGATGGATTTTCATGTAGAGGGAACCAGATAAGGACTGTATTTTAAAAAGTGTCAACTTAAAAATGCTCACAACTTAAAGTTGAGAGTTATATTTTATTCAGTGGGAATTTTTAGAACTCCAAGCCCAGAAGATGGCATCTTAAGTAACCCTGAGAGAACTGCCCCAAGGCGGCACAGGGAGGAACCAGGTTATTTAGAAGTTTTGCAACAAAGGGCAGGTAGTCTGAACATCAAAAGATTATAGTTAATTAAAGAAAACCATGGACAGATGTTCTGACATTGTACAGGAGATAGGGAGCAAGACCATCCCCAAGGATAAAAAATGCATAAAAGCAAAATAGCTGTCTGAAGAGGCCTTACAAATAGCTGAGAAAAAAAGAGAAGTGAAAAGCAAAGGAGAAAAGAAAAGATGTACCCATTTGAATGCAGAGTTCCAAAGAACAGAAAGGAGAGATAAGAAAGGCTTCCTCAGTGATCAGTGCAAAGAAATAGAGGAAAACAATAGAATGGGAAAGGCTAGAGATGTCTTAAAGAAAATTAGAGATACCAAGGGAATATTTCATGCAAAGATGGGCACAATAAAGAACAGAAATGGTATGCACCTAACAGAGAAAGAATATATTAAGCAAGAACACACAGAAGAACTATACAAAAAAATCTTCATGACCCAGATAACGACAATGGTATGATCACTCACCTAGAGCCAGACATCCTGAAATGTGAAGTCAAGTGGGCGTTAGGAAGCATCACTATGAACAAAGCTAGTGGAAGTGATGGAATTCCAGTTGAGCTACTTGAAATCCTGGAAGATGATGCTGTGAAAGTGCTGCACTCAATATAACAACAAATTTGGAAAACTCAGCAGTAGCCACAGGACTGGAAAAAGTCAGTTTTCATTGCAGTCCCAAAGAAAGGCAATGCCAAACAATGCTCAAGCTACCGCACAATTGTATTCTACTCACACGCTAGCAAAGTAATGCTCAAAATTCTCCAAGCCAGGCCTCAAAAAGTTCAACAAGTTCATACATGAACTATGAACTTCCAGATGTTCAACCTGGTTTTAGAAAAGGCAGAGGAACCAGAGATCAAATTGCCAACATCCGCTAGATCATGGAAAAAGCAAGAGAGTTCCAGAAAAACATCTATTTCTGCTTTCTTGACTATGCCAAAGCCTTTGACTGTGTGGGTCACAATAAACTGTGGAAAATTCTGAAAGAGATGGGAATACCAGACCACCTGACCTGCCTCCTGAGAAATCTGTATGCAGGTCAGGAAGCAACAGTTAGAACTGGACATGGAACAACAGACTGGTTCCAAATTGGGAAAGGAGTACGTCAAAGCTGTATATTGTCACCCTGCTTATTTAACTTATATGCAGACTACATCATGAGAAATCCTGGGCTGGATGAAGCACAAGCTGGAATCAAGATAGCTGGGAGAAATATCAATAACTCAGATATGCAGATGATACCACCCTTATGGCAGAAATTGAAGAGGAACTAAAGAGCCTCTTGATGAAAGTGAAAAAGGAGAGTGAAAAAGTTGGCTTAAAGCTCAACATTCAGAAAACAAAGATCATGGCATGCAGTCCCATCACTTCATGGGAAATAGATGGGAAAACAGTGGAAACAGTGTCAGACTTTATTTTATTGGGCTCCAAAATCACTGCAGATGGTGACTGCAGCCATGAAATTAAAAGACATTTACTCCTTGGAAAAAAACCTAGACAGCATGTTAAAAAGAAGAGACATTACTTTGCCAACAAAGGTCTATCTAGTCAAGGCTATGGTTTTTCCAGGAGTCATGTATGGATGTGAGAGTTGGACTATAAAGAAAGCTGAGTGCAGAAGAATTGATGCTTTTGAACTGTGGTGTTGGAGAAGACTCTTGAGAGTCCCTTGGACTGCAAGGAGATCCAACCAGTCCATCCTAAAGGAAATCAGTGCTGAATGTTCATTGAAAGGACTGATGTTGAAGCTGAAACTCCAATACTTCGGCTACCTGATGGTAAGAGCTGACTCATTGGAAAAGACCCTGATGCTGGGAAAGATTGAAGAAAAGAGGAGAAGGGAATGACAGAGAATGTGATGGTTGGATGGCATCACCGATTCAAAGGACATGAGTTTGAGTAAACTCCAGGAATTGGTGATGAACAGGGAGGCCTGGCATGCTGCAGTCCATACAGTAGCAAAGAGTTGGACACAACTGAGTGAGTGAACTGAACTGAACTGAAAGAAAACCAGGCATTCCCAATTAAAAAATTTAGCACTTCTCTATATATGGGAAGGTGCAAGAGTCTGGGCTCACTGAAATAATTTCTTTCAAATTTACTTCACCTATCTGGGGCCAGTATATTATGTTTTTCACATCCTGAGCTCCCTTGGGGTTCATCATATGGGGTGGCTGCAGTCTGATGAGTGGTAGATCACAAGTATTTTTCTTCTTCCTGAGTGCCCTTAGGGCTCACCAGCTGACATTGGAGGGCTGTAACCACTGCTGACTGCGACATCTTTGTTTACTGATATGGTGAAAAGTATTTCATTTCTCAAAAAATAGATCTGGCCTTGGGAGGGAAAAGGGCTAGAGAGAGGCCAGAGCGGTGGTGGCAACATTACATCTTGGGGACTTGAAGCTGGTTGATTATGGATCCAACATTTCTTTCTTCTTCATGGTTGCCTCCTTCCTCCTGACTGCTGTCTGCATGTCTGCACCCTCCTCCAGACCCTGCATTCCTTGAGTTTAAGAGTGCTGCTTTACTTGCTTTGGGTGCCCCTTACTGTCTGAAACTGGGATTTGCATATTTGCATACATTCAACAAATGCTGTATTTGAACTGCGACTCTTCCTTGTCTCATAAGATAGTAGACTTAAAAGATCGTGTGCCGTGCTGCTCTGTGCTTACTCGCTCAGTTGTGTCTGACTCTTTGTGACCGCATGTACTGTAGCCCCCAGGCTCCTCTGTCCATGGGGATTCTCCAGGCAAGAATACTAGAGTGGCTTGCCATGCCCTTCTCCAGGGGATCTTTCCAACCTAGGGATTGAACCCAGGTCTCCCACATTGTGGGCAAATTCTTTACCATCTGAGCCACAAGGGAAGCGCTAAAAGATCATAGCCCTTCTATATTTTGGTGGTAGCATTATCTAGCAGTCAACTTGTTCCTGAAGACCAAAGAAGTATATAAAAATACACTTTATTTTCTTTTGCTAACTCATATATGCCTTGTACTTTATTTCCATATATGAATATCTTCTATAAAATGACCTTTACAATCCTACCTTTATGCCAGCCTAAAGCATTGCTGTTGTCATTACTACCTTCTTAAAAATATAATAAGCATATTGGGAGAGATTTGTTTCTGAGATTTTCTCCATAGTTAAAGAAGCAAAACCACACTGGAAATTTTTTGACTCTGGAAACAAATAAAGCAGTGATATGGTATGGTGCCACCTGTAGCAGACTGGAACCTGCGCGCTCTATGCCAGAGCATTCACATTCAAACACAAGTTTAGGCTCTGGCAGCCAAATTTGGCTAAGTGACTGAGTTTGCTATTTCTCCTTTAAGTCATTAAAGAATTTTTGTTTTTTAATCCAGAAGAGTAATAGAAAATTTCAGTGTGTTCATTATGGGTTGTGGGCCAAGCTCTTTTGAGTGACTGAAGCTTCAAGCTGTACTGGGGTAAAGCAACATGACCAGAAAGCCTCCGACATTGCAATCTCCTCAAATACTCTGGGGAGGCAAGTTTCTAAGACCCCCTGGCCTCCTGGTCTCTGTTTTCTCTTGGTCCAGTCTCAGTGGACTGTGGCAGCTTCCCCTGCACCTCAGTCCCACCAACACACACACTGAGAGGGTGAGCTTGATGGAAAGGTACAAGATTATTATGATTTGAATATTATGACTATGAAATATTATGACTATTAATAGTCATAATATTATGACTATGAAATCAGAAGGAAAGAAAACTTGCTTCCCACATACATACCTTCTGGATGAGTCCCTGAGTGTAGTTTTATGGACACTTTATAAATATACCTCTGACTGCTCCCTCCTGATCCTTACGTTAGGATTAGCTTCAGCTCAGGCTGAGAAGTCACAAGGGACAGGGTTTCTAAAGTTAGTGGTCACTCAAATCACACAGAAAATATTTAGATAATGTATTTCTGAGAGAAGGATAATTCCAACTTCTTCTTTTTTTTTTTTAATGGGATGATCTTTTCCACTGCAAAAATTGGGCCTGTTGGATGGGTGAAGCAGAAAGGATCAGAACAACAGATTAATTCAGATTATTTTGCAGCCATGCTCTGCAGTTTTATTACTCCTTATAAAATGCAAGGGAATAGGCAGCATGATTTATGTTTGAATTCTGGGCCCTTCAACAAAACTTATCTTCTTTTCCTGCATTTCTATGATAATGATAATAAGTGTCATCAGTACTTTATTGAGCTTTTGCAGAGAGAAAACTAGATTATGTTAGGTAAATCTTCTCACAATGACAAGATAATGTGATATGATAATGATATTTAAAAAATTATAGCAAACACATGGTACTTGTTTGTTTGTTTGTTTTGCCACTCATTATTTCACTTAGTTCTTACAGTAACATTGTGAGGTAGAATCTAGTATTTCATGTATAAGTGGAGAAATAGAGCCACAGAGAGCTAAAATAACTACTTGAGGCTAGGCAGTAAGAATTGCTGCCAGGATTTGAACAAACACAGTCTGATTCTAGAAGTTAGTGCTTTCAGTCATGATGGTTTAAAAAAAAAAGAAATGTAGATTCTTAACTAAATGAAGAGACCAACATTTGAGTCCTGGGTCTATTGCCTTTGCTTACCTTAAAATAGAGTGGATAATAATACCTATTTTAAGATGTTTGATAGGGGTTAAGTAAGGAAACATGGAAATTCAGTGTTTAAGGATAGGAGGCACAGAATGTACTATTATTAGTTACTGGGGGTAGAGTGGTATATGTGTCCACTCTGGCTGCTGTAACAAAGTGCCACAATGGACACTTGTTTTCTCACAGCTCTAGAAGCTGGGATTCCAAGGTCAATGTATGTGCAGTGTTGGTTCCTAGTGAGGCCCCTCTTCCTGGCTTTTAGGTAGCTGCCTGTCCACAGTGTCCTCACACTGCCTTTTCTTCATGCATCTGAAGAGAGAGGGTGGGTAGGGAGAATTCTTTGGTGTCTCTTCCTCTTCTTCTTTTTTTTTTAAACTTTTAATTTTATATTGGAGTATAGCCAATTAGCAAAGTTGTGGTAGTTTCATGTGGACAGCAAAAGGAACTCAGTCATATATATATATGTATATCCAGTCTCCCCAAACTCCCTTCCCATCCAGGCTGCCACATAACTTTGAGTAGAGTTCCCTGTGCCATACTTAGGTCCTTATTTTGTTATCCATGATATATATAGCAGTGTGTACATGCTGATCCCAAACTATCTAACAATCCCTTCCCCATCTTTCCTCCCCAACCCCTGTAACCATAATTTTTTTCTCTATGTGTGTGAGCCTGTTTCTATTTTGTAGATAAGTTCATTTGTTTCATTTCTTTTTAGATTCTGCATATAAGGGATATCTTGATGTTTCTCTTTATCTGTCTGACTTACTTCACTCAGTATGACAATCTCTGTGTCCATCATGTTGCTGCAAAAAGCATTATTTCATTCTTTTTCTTGGCTATTGTAAATAGTGCTGTGATGATGCTTGGAGAGCTTGTATCCTTTAGAACCATGTTTTTCTCCGGATATATTCCAGGAGGAGAGTTGCAGGGTCGTAGCGTAGCTCTATTTTTAGTTTGTTAAGAAACCTCCATACTGTTCTCCATAGTGACTGTACCAACTTCCATGCCCACCAAGAGTTTAGTAAGGTTCCCTTCTCTCCACACCTCTCCAGCATTTATTGTTTATGGATTTTTTATGATAGCCATTCTGACTTGTGTGATATTTCATTGTAGTTTTGCATTTCTCTAATAATTAGTGATGTTGAAACTCTTTTCATGTGGCTCTTGGTCATAGTATGTCTTTGGAGAAATGTCTATTTAGGTCTTCTGCCCAGTTTTTGATTGGTTGTTTGTTTTGATGATATAAAGCTTTATGAGCTATTTGTAAATTTTGGAGACTAATGCATTGTGGGTCACATCATTTGCCAATATTTTCTCCCAATCCATTGGTGGTCTTTTTATTTTGCTTATTGTTTTCTTGTTGTGCAAAAGCTTTTGAGTTTAAGTAGGTCCCATTTGTTTATTTTTACTTTTATTTCCATTATTCTGGGAGATAGACTGAAAAAGATATTGCTGTGATTTATGTTAGAGAGTGTTCTGCCTATGTTTTCCTCTAGGAGTTTAATAGTGTCTAGACTCTGATGCTGTGAGGGATTGGGGGCAGGAGGAAAAGGGGACGACAGAGGATGAGATGGCTGGATGGCATCACGGACTCGATGGACATGAGTTTGAGTGAACTCCGGGAGTTGGTAATGGACAGGGGGGCCTGGTGTGCTGCAATTCATGGAATTGCAAAGAGTCGGACATGACTGAGCGACTGAACTGAACTGAACTGAAGTCTCACATTTAGATCTTTTATCCATTTTAAACTTATTTTTTGTGTGTGTGGCTTAAAAGAATGATCTAGTTTCATTTTCTTACATGTAGCTGTCCAGTTTTCCAAGCACCATTTATTAAAGAGACTGTTTTTCCACTACTCTTTAGTTTTTCCTCCTTTGTCATAGATTTATTGACCACAGGTGCATGGGTTTATCTCTGGGCTTTCTATCCTATTCCATGATACCTTACTGCTTTGATGGCTATAGCTTTTATAGTCTGAAGTCAGGGAGCTTGATTCTTCCAGCTCCATTTTTCTTTCTCAAAATTGCTTTGGCTATTTGAGATCTTTTATGTCTCCATACAAATTTTTAAGATTTTTGTTTTAGTTCTGTGAAAAAATGCGATTGGTAATTAGATAAGAATTGCATTGAATCTTGTAGATTGCCTTGGGTATGACAGTCATTTTGATGATATTGATTCTTCCAATCCACAAACATGGTATATGTTTCATTTGCTTGTGTATTCTTCAATTTCCTTCATCAGCATCTTATAGTTTTCAGAGTACAGTCTTTTTCTCATTAGATAGGTGTATTCCTAGGTATATTATTCTTTTTGGTGCAGTGGTAAATGGGATTGTTTCTTGAAATTTTCTTTCATTGTTAATGTATAGAAATGCAAAAGATTTCTGTGTATGAATTTTGTAATCTGTAATTTTACCAGGTTCCTGGATGAGCTTTAGTAGTTTCCTGGTAGCATTTTAAGGATTTTCTATGTATAGTATTGTGTTATCTGCAGACAATGACAGTTTACTTCTTCTTTTCCAACTTGTATTCCTTTATTTCTTTTTCTTCTCTGATTGTTTTACCCAGGACTTCCAAAACTATGTTGAATAAATGTGAGAGTGGATATCCTTATCTTGCCCCTGATCTCAGAGGAAATGCTTTCAGCTTTTCACAATAGAGTATGATGTTAGCTGCAGGTTTGTTGTATATGGGCTTTATTATGTTGAGGTATGTTCCTTGTATGACAACTTTCTGGAGAGATTTTATCATAAATAGCTGTTGAATTTTATCAAAAACTTTCCCCACATCTATTGAGATGATCATATGGTTTTTATTCTTCAATTTGTTGATGTGGTATATCATACTGATTGATTTGCTGATACTGAAAAATCCTTGTATCTCTAGGATAAATTCTACTTAATCATGGTACATGATCCTTTTTAACTGATTGTGGATTCAGAATTCTAATATTTGTTAAGGATTTTTGCATCTATGTTCACCAGTGATATGCATGTGTGCTTAGTTGCTCAGTTGTGTCTGACCCTTTGCAACCCCATGGACTCTAGCTTGCCATGCTCTGTCTTTGGGGATTCTCCAGGCAAGAATACTGGAGTGGGTTGCCATGCCCTCCTTCAAGAGATATCCCCAACCCAGGGATCAAACCCAGGTCTCCTACCTTGTAGGCAGATTCTTTACAGTGATATTGGCCTGTAATTTTCTTTTTTGTGATATTTAGTACGAGGGTGATGGTGGCCTCACAGAATGAGTTTGGGAATTGTTCTGCCTTTGCAGTTGTTCTGGAACATTTTCAGAAGTGAAAGGCTCTGGCTGCAAGCTGTGAATGAAACCAGGATTCATGGCCTCTGGAGGAGAGGATTTTGATCCACAGGCAGTGATGAGGCTTGATCACTCGGAACTTTTGTGTAGCAAAGTTTTATTAAGGTATAAAAGAGATAGAGAAAGCTTCTGACATAGACATCAGAAGGGGACAGAAAGAGTGCCCCCTTGCAAGCTCTTCAGTTCAGTTCAGTTCAGTCACTCAGTAGTGTCCGACTCTTTGTGACCCCATGAATTACAGCACTCCAGGCCTCTCTGTCCATCACCAACTCCCGGAGTTCACTGAAACTCACGTCCATCGAGTCGGTGATGCCATCCAGCCATCTCATCCTCTGTCATCCCCTTTTCCTCCTGCCCCCAATCCCTCCCAGCATCAGAGTCTTTTCTAATGAGTCAACTCTTCGGATGAGCTCTTAGCAAAGCGTTATATACCTGTTAGCATTAAGCGTTAGTTGCTCAGTCGTGTCCGACTCTTTGTGACCCCAAGGACTGCAGCCCACCAGGTTCCTCTGTCCATGAGATTTCCCAGGCAAGGATGCTGGAGTAGGTTGCCATTTCTTTCTCCAGGGGATCTTCCCAATCCAGGGATCGAACCCAGGTCTCCTACACTGCAGCTGCTAATCGGATAAAAGAAATATCTCAAGACTGAGAGAGTTGCACATGGCCCCCTCACCTACAACATGCTTTTGAGATAGCACTGGCACAAAGGGAGTAGTCCTGGGCCATAAAACAATTGACATGAATCTTGAAGAAAGGCAGATTTCCAAGCAAATACATAGTTCATTAACATTGCTTAAGAAAAACATTTCCAGGAGAAAAACGCATGGGTTAGCTCAAGGTTTGAGAAAAGTTAAGTTCAGGCAGAACCAGATGACATCATGACAGCACAGAATTAGAAGAGAAAAAAATGTCTGCCACTTGCAGTTTATTTCCTCCTGCTTCTTGGGGAACCCTGGCCTTCCTACATGACTGCTAATCCTCTTAGAAGGATAGATAGTAAGTCTTCTCTAAATGTTTGATAGAGTTCAACTATGAAGCCAGCTGGTCCTGGACTTTTGTTTATTGGAAAATTTTAAAACACAGTTTCAATTTCAGTGTTGTGATTAGTCTGTTCATGTTTTCTATTTCTTCCTGATTCAGTCTTGGGAGACTTTATCTTTCTACGAATTTGTCCATTTTTCTTTCAGGTTATCCATTTAATTGGCATATAGTGGCTGGTAGTAGTCTCTTGTGATCCTTTGTATTTCTATGGTGTCAATTGTAACTTCTTTTTCTTTTCTAACTTTATTGATATGAGCCCTCTCCCTTTTTTCTTGAAGAGTCTGGCTAAAGGTTTATCAATCTTTTTTATCTTTTCAAAGAACCAGCTTCAAGTTTCATCGATCTTTGTTGTTTTTCTGGTCTCTGTTTCATCAATTTCTGCTCTGAGTTTTATGATTTATTTGCTTCTACTAACTTAAAGTTTTACTTATTCTTCTTTCTCTAGTTGTTTTAGATGTACGTTAAGTTGTTTCCTTGAGACTTTTCTTGTTTCCTGAGGTAAGATTGTATTGCAGTAAACTTCCCTCTTAGGACTGCTTTTGCTGCATTCCATAGGTTTTGAATCAGTGTGCTTTTACCTTCATTTGTCTTTAGGTATTTTTTAATTTATTCAGTGATTCATTGGTTGTTTAGTAGAATATTGTTGAGCCCCAATTGTTTGTGTTTTTAATATTTTTTCTTATAGTTTATTTCTAATCTTATAATGTTGTGATCAGAAAACATGCTTGATATGATGGCAGTTTTCTTAAATTTTAAGGCTTGCTTTGTGGTCTAGCATGTGGTCAATCCTGGAGAATGTTCCATGTGCACTTGAAAATAATGTGTAATCTGCTGCTTTTGGATGGAATGCTCTATAAATATCAATTAGGTCCATCTGGTCTAATTTGTCATTTAAAGCCTGTGTTTTCATATTGATTTTCTGTTTGGATGATCTGCCCATTGATGAAAATTGGGTGCTGACTTCCCTCACTATTACTGTGTTACTGTTAATTTCTCCCTTTATGGCTGTTCTTATTTGCCTTATATATTGAGGTGCTCCTATGATGTGTGCATGTATACTTACAATTGTTAAACCTTCTTAGATTGATCCCTTGATCATTATGTAGTGTCCCTTTTTGTCTCTTGTAACAGTTTTGTTTTAAAGTCTATTTTCTCTGCTATGAATATTGATTTTCCAGCTTTCATTTGATATCCATTTACATGGAATACCTTCTTCCATCCCCTCATGTTCAGTCTGCATGTGTCCCTAGGTCTGAGGTAGGTCTTTTTTAGAAAGCATATATAAAGATATTGTTTTTTAAATCCACACAATCAGTCTATGTCTTCTGGTTGGTGTATTTAGTACATTTATACTTAAGGTAATTATTGAGATGTATATTCTTATTGCCATTTGCTTAATATTTTGGATTTGTTTTCATTGGTCTTTTTTTCTTCTCTTCTTCTTTTGTTCTCATCTCTTGTGGTTTGATTACCATCTTTATTTTTGTGCTTGTATTGCTTTTTCTTTTGTGTGTGTATGACTATTGTAGCTTTGGGGTTTCCTATTCCCATGAGGTTTTGATATAATAGTTTGAATGTGTAGAACCTCTGTCCATAGTTCTTCAGGCAGTCTGTATATCAAATCTAATCCCTTCAATCTATTTGTTACTTCCACTGTATAATCGTAAGGGATTTGATTTAGGTCATACCTGAATGATCTAATGGTTTTCCCCACTTTCTTCAATTTAAGTTTGAATTTTGCAATAAGAAGTTCATGATCTGAGCCATATTTAGCGCCAAGTCTTGTTTTTGCTGACTGTATAGAGCTTCTCCATCTTTGGCTCCAAAGAATATAATCAATCTGATTTCAGTATTGACCATCTGGTGAAGTCCAATGATAAAGTCATCTCTTGCTATGACTAGTGTGTTCTCTTGGCAAAGTTCTGTTAGCCTTTTCCCTGCTTCATTTTGTACTCCAAGGCCAAACTTGCCTGTTACTCCAGGTATTTCTTGATTTATTACTTTTGTATTCTAGTTCCCTATGATGAAAAGGACATCTTTTTTTCTTTGGTGTTAGTTCTAGAAGGTCTTATAGGTCATCATAGAACTGTTCAACATGGAAACTGTCAGATTTCCAAAGAATAGCAAGGAGAGATAAGAAAGCCTTCCTCAGTGGTCTGTGTAAAGAAATAGAGGAAAACAATAGAATGGGAAAGACTAGAGATCTCTTCAAGAAAATTAGAGATACCAAGGGAATATTTCATGTACAAATGGGCACAATAAAGGACAGAAACTATATGGACCTAATAGAAGCAGAAGATATTAAGAAAAGGTGGCAAGAATACACCAAAGAACTATACAAAAAAGATCTTCATAACCCAGATAACTATGATGGTGTGATTACTCACCTAGAGCCAGACATCCTGGAATGCAAACAAGTGGGCCTTAGGAAACATCACTACAAACAAAGCTACTGGAGGTGATGGAATTCCAGTTGAGCTGTTTAAAACCCTCAAAGATGATGCTGTGAAAGTGCCATACTCAATATGCCAGCAAATTTGGAAAACTCAGCAGTGGCCAAAGGACTGGAAAAGGTCAATTTTCCTTCCAATCTCAAAGAAAGGTAATGCCAAAGAATGTTCCAACTACCATGCAAATGTACTCTTCTCACACACTAGCAAAGTAATGCTCAAAATTCTCCAAGCTAGGTTTCAACAGTATGTCAGCTGAGAACTTGCAGATGTTGAAGCTGGATTTAGAAAAGACAGAGGAACCAGAGATCAAATTGCCAACATCATTTGGACCATAGACAAAGCAAGAGAGTTCCAGAAAAACATCTACTTCTGCTTTATTGATTATACCAAAGCATTTGACTGTGTGGATCATGACAAACTGTAGAAAATTCTTCAAGAGATGGGAATACAGACCACTTTACCTGCCTCCTGAGAAATTTGTTTGCCAGTCAAGAAGCAACAGTTAAAATGGGACATGGAACAACAGACTGGTTCCAAATTGAAAAAGGAGTAGTTTGAGGCTGTATATTATCATCCTGCTTACTTAATTTGTATGCAGAGTGCATCATGCGAAATACTGGGCTGGATGAAGCACACTTTGGAATTAAAATTGCTGGGAGAAATATCAATAACCTCAGATATGCAGATGACACCAATCTCATGGTAGAAAGCAAGAGGAACTAAAGAGCCTCTTGATGAAAATGAAAGAGGAGCATGAAAAAAGCTGGCTTAAAACTCAACATTCAAAAACAAACATCATAACATCTGGTCCTATCACTTTATGAAAAAGAGGGAAACAATGGAAACAGTGAGAGACTTTATTTTCTTGGGCTCCAAAATCACTGCAGATGGTGACTGCAACCATGAAATTGAAAGATGCTTGCTCCTTTGAAGAAAAGCTATGACAAACCTAGACAACATATTAAAAAGCAAAGACATTACTTCCAACAAAGGTCCATCTAGTCAAAGCTATGGTTTTTCCATTAGTCATATATGGATGTGAGAGTTGGACCATAAAGAAAGCATGAGTGTCAAAAAAATTGATGCTTTTGAGCTGTGGCACTGTAGAAGACTCTTGAGAGTCCTTTGGACTACAAGACGATCAAACCAGTCAAACGTAAAGGGAATCATCCCTGAATATTCATCAGAAAGACTGATGCTGAAGCTGAAGCTCCAATACTTTGACCACTTGATGAGAAGAGCCGACTCAATGGAAAAGACCTTGATCCTGGAAAAGATTGAAGACAGGAAGAGGAGGGAACAACAGAGGATGAGATGGTTGGATGGCATCATCAACTCGATGGACATGAGTTTGAGCATGTTCTGGGAGGTGCTGAAGGACAGGGAAGCCTGGTGTGCTGCAGTCTGTGGAGTCACAAAGAGCTGGACATGACAGAGTGAAATGTGCTGAACTGAATGTGTAGAATTATTTTTCCTTAGAATTGCTATTCTCTTTTCTGCCTAGAGGAGTCCTTTAGCATTTGTTGTAAAATTGGTCTGGTGATGCTGAGTTCTCTTAGCTTTTAGTTATGTGTAAAGCTTTTTATGTCTCCATCAAATCTGAATGAGATTCTCACTGGGTCGAGTTTTCTTGGTTATATTTTCTTCCCTTTCACATCTTTACATATATCATGACACTCCTTTCAGCTTGCATTGTTTCTGCTGAGAAATTATCTGATGGCCTTCTGGGTGTTTTCTTGTGAGTTATTTTTCATTTTCCCTTGTTACTTTTAATATTTTTTCTTTGTCTTAGTTTTTGTCAATTTGATTAGTATGTGTCGATATTTTTCTCCTTTTGTTTATCCTGTGTGGGATTCTCTGTGCTTGCTGGACTTGGTTGACTGCTTCCTTTTCCATATTAGGGAAGTTTTCAGCTATCATGACTTCAAATATTTTCTCATGTCTTCTCTCTTTCTCCTTCTGGGGTCCCTATAATGTGAATGTTGGTGCATTTAATGTCCCAGAGGTCTCTTAAGCTATCTTCATTTCTTTTCATTCTTTTTTCTTTATTCTGTTCTTCAGTGTGATTTCCACCATTCTTTCTTCCAGGTCACTTAACTGCTCATTTGTCTCAGTTGTTCTGCTATTGATTCCTTCTAGTATATTTTTCATTTCAGTTATTGTATTGTTCATTTCTGTTTGTTCTTTAGTTCTTCTAGGTCTCTGTTAACCTTTTCTTGTATCTTCTCAGTCTTTGCCTCCATTCTTTTTCAGAGATCGTGGAACATGTTCACTATAATTATTCTGAGTTTTTTTTTTTTCTTTTTTTTACAAGTTTGCCTATCTCCACTTCATTTAGTTGTTTTTTTCTGGGGATTTTATCTTGTTCCTTCATCTAGGACATAATCCTCTGCACTTGCATTTTGTCTAAATTTCTGTGATTGTTGCTTTAATTTTGCAGGCTCTAGGATTGTAGCTCTTTTTGCTTCTGCTATCTCTCTCTTCATTTTCTTAGAAGGGCAGTAGTCCTTCTGGGTTATGACCTCATTTAACCTTAATTACCTCATTAAGGATCATATCTCCAGATACAATTACATTCAAACTTAGGATTTAGACTTATGATTTTGGGGATCAAAATTCAGGGTACAATACGTGGGAGACTGGGAAGACAGAACTCAAAAGATGGAAGGGAAATGTTAAGTATTTTATGCTTAGATTAGATTTCTTAGACATCAACTGTGGAGGGTAAAGAAGTTATAATCTTTGTGTAATAAGTTAGTAACTGTACAACTTTTTTTTACACTGTGTGTTATTTGCCTTCTCTTTGGTATGATAGAAAAAGTCTTTATACTATTTATTTTTGGGCTTTTAGGTGAGCCTGAATTTAAATACATTGGGAATATGCATGGCAATGAAGCTGTCGGACGGGAGCTGCTCATTTTTCTGGCCCAGTACCTGTGCAATGAGTACCAAAAAGGGAATGAGACAATTGTCCAGCTGATCCACAACACCCGAATCCACATCATGCCTTCCCTGAACCCTGATGGCTTTGAAAAGGCAGCATCTCAGGTGGGTGTGGGTTAGATAACAGCAGAGCATGAATTTTTTTTTTAAGGTTTTATATATACTTATAGACAGGGAATATATGCTCACATGAAGCTTACAGAGAGTGCAGGGCTGAGAATAAGTGAAATGGTATTCAGTTTCTGGGTAATAAATAGTTCAGAAGGTAAGGAATGATGGGTGAGGGTTTCTTCCACAGAAATTCCAAATGAGAAAATTTGTAAGTCAATATTTAATTGTTTGGTTATTGTTGTTAAATGAATCATATTTATTCATTCATGTTTGTCACTAGGTTACTTCCTTTCTAAAAATCCAGAAGATTGACAGCTATCTACGCCCATGTATTGAAGAGTGAGGACATTGCTGTTTCTAAATGAGATGATATCATATTGCCATCTACTGAAATCAAGAAATAAGGATATTTGGCTAGATAATGTTTTATGAATGCTTAATCCTATTCTTATCTATTGATATACATGATTCATAAAGTAAAAAAAGAAACAAATAAACAGAATAAAGCCTTCCTAACATAAATAAAAAACTAATTTAGTAAATTTTAACTGTTAGGGAAACTGGGTAGTAATTACATTTTCATAATTAAGTGTGCTCCCTTTTTGTTTGGACAGGGATACAGGACATTTTATTTGTTGTTTTCTACAGTTTGAAATAATTTTTGTGTTTAATGGGAACATATTGAAGTATATATTTAGTATGTTGATCTATAGCTAAGAATTTGTTTTATACATTAAAAATAAAAGATTCAATTACCGTTTGACCTTGTAAAAAACCCAAACAGTGAATTTCTGTAAGTACAATGTTGATATAATTTCTAAAGTTATGCAGAGAAAAATTCTAGTATATTCTAGTACATAGAGAATTAAATTATTGACTATTTTAAAGTGATATTCAGGAATATCAAGATGGACAAAAAACTGTCATTGCTATTTTTTGTCTCATAGATTTCGATTCCTCACAGTCTAAGCTATCTGAACTTACATGACTTTAAGAATATGGACATTATCTCTGTATTAGAGATTTAGTATTAATAGTAAAACAAAAAATGGAATATAAATGAATATTCTAGAAATTTATTAAGTTCCTGGATTATATCATTAGTGAAATGAAGTGTTTAGAATTAAGCAGAAAATTTTCAATTTACAAAGTTGAAACAGAAGTTACAGAGCTCACACTTTTTCATTAAGACTATAAGAGAGAGGTAATATGTAAATAATTCACATTAAACTCATTTTAAGTGCCCAACTTTCTTTAGTAATTTATTCTTTCAAATATTTGTAAGTAGATTGCTGTGGTTTTCAGAGACAGTGAGTATTTTACTTAAACCAAGTGAAGAGTAGTGTGCTGTGAGACATGCCATCTACATTAATAGCTAACATATATGCAGTTTGATGTTGAATATCTTATATATATAATTAACATTTAAAATATTGTTCATTGAGAATGTTTTGAAAATATCCATAAAAAATGCTTTAAACCTGATACTTTCATGTGTGTATCAGTTAGATAATGAAGTGCCACTGTAGGAGGATACTGTTGAAATTAATAGTTTTATAAATCATTTTAAAAGCCATTAATGAAGACTTTAAATAAATGATAACATTAACAATAAATAACTGATGATTTTCCTCTGATTTTTTTTTTTAGCTTGGTGAGCTGAAGGACTGGTTCGTGGGTCGAAGCAATGCCCAGGGAATAGATCTGAACCGGAACTTTCCCGACCTGGACAGAATAGTTTATGTTAATGAGAAAGAAGGTGGTCCAAATAATCATCTGTTGAAAAATCTGAAAAAAATTGTGGATCAAAACACAAAGGTAGAGAACATGTATGGTTTTCTTGGGTTCTGTTCCTCCAGTCTGAGGAAATACATCTATTATCTTCATAACAATGAAGGATACAGAAGTGTCATGAATGCTTCTATGGGATATTTCCCTGTGGCTGTGAAAGTCAAGGCTGGGAGCCTGGGGCCTGGAAACTAGTCCTGCGACTAGAATTGGTCATGAATTTATGACATTGAATGTAACAGTAGGGGCAGGAGGGAGGAACCCAGTTGCTTAGAAAGTATTTTTGGCCTATTTAGGGGCCCTTTATCAGCACATTTGATTTGCTTCTCCTACAGGATTTTACACTGTTGACATTTTCTTCTCCAGAACTTTCTCCTGCTTTGCACAACTCTACTTTCTTCTACCTCCTCTAGTACCTTTTAAATCACTTCTGAGTTTCTTTCCCTGCTTCTTCTGCCTTGGCTTAAACACTGGCCTTTAGGGTCCCATCTGCTACCCTTATATCTCTCCCTGGGTTTCTATCCTCTTCTGTACCTTCAGTATGTTGTTGATTATACAGATTCTCCCAGATCTCTTTACTTACTCACTCAGTCTCTTTATGTGGTGACATCTAGGGCCTCAAACTTAGCATGGCCAGAAATAAATATTTTCCTAAGAAAACACTATTCTCTCGTTTACTCGATCATTAAGACCTTGAATTTTCTGTCTGTCACTACTCCCCACACATGTTACCAGATCTTGATGACACTCTTAGGCTCTCTCTCCTCTGAAAACTCAGGCCCTATGGTCTTCTGTCCTCATGAGGAAGGTAGCCGCCATCCTTGTTTGGGGTTCAGCCTCTCCCGACTCCTTTTAGTCTTCTCAGATTCCTCCGGAGTGATCTTCATACAGAAATAAATGCTCTATTCCTTAAAAACTCTAAACTTGTCAGGTCTCCATTGCTCCAAAGAATTAAGTAAAAACTCAAAATGTGAAACCACTGTGATAGTTTAGTGTGAAGATTCTGGAGGCAGCCACCTTGGTTCAAATGTTGGTTCTGTTCTTGCTGTATGAGTTTTGCAAAGTTATTTAACAACTGTGTGCTTCTTTATCTTCATTTGAAATATGGAGATGATTGTAGTATCTATTACATAGAGTGGTTGTGAGGATTGAGTGAGTTAGTACATATGAAGTGCTTGAGGCCAGGATCTAGAATTCTTACTAATGTGTCGGCATTGTTTATCAGTGCTTTATTATGGACCACAGGGTCAAAAGGACACACACCCACCCACTAAACATTGAGTTTGAAGCTTATACTGTTTGAACGCTGTTTTTAGTTCCATGTAGGGGAGGTGAGCCCATTATGAAGGAATGGTGAGGACTGCTGGTCCCTCTGCCTCTTGTGTCTTTCCTGGCATTTCCACTCTTACTTATCAACTTCTTCTAGTACCTTTCTAAGTGAGAGATTGGAAAGGACAGTGTCTCCATTTTATTATAGCTCCAGGACCATTCAAATTTCCCTTGGCCCCTAGCAGCTGCCAGCTCAGCCACTCCTTAATCTGGCTTTGATATGCCATGTACTTCTTAAGTATACCATCTTCTAATAACTTTATATCTTTATATGTGTGCTTATTCCAGCTGTTCACAGTGCTTTTCACTTTCCTTCCATATCACCTCCTCTGTGAAGGCTTTCTCTGCTCTTCCAGACATTCTGTTAAGCCTGCCTTTATGTTCTTTATATATACTTCCAGCCTGGTGCTTATAGTTATGTAGAACTTTATATATGTCATATTACTATTTGTTTATATAGCTGTTTTTCTTTTTGATTTTAGATTTCAGTCCCTTGATTACAGAAATTAGAATTCCTATTTGAATCTAACATATAGTAGGCTTGAAGCCTATTATGAATGAGTTCAATCCAGCCTGGCAAGAAGATCACAACATCTGAAAACCAGCTGCTGGAGCTCCAGACATGCGCTCAGCACATGGCTGAGACACTTGTTAGAAGATCCAGGAGAAAGGGAGTCTCAGATTATTGGTCTAAAATTCTTAAAATTTTCCTGTCTACATTTAGAATTCATCCCAGAAACCTGGGCTGAGTCTATAAATGGGGATCAGTCTGTGAAAGGGCTGCCTGGGGCCAAGGATTTTGGCAGAACTTGATAAATGGGTGACTTAAACACACTTGCTTCTGAGTCACAGATCTTCATTTTTTCTGCTCCTAAACCACCTTTCCTGGGAGAAGGGAGGGCTAGAAAAGAAAAGGACAGGGGTAATCAGAAGGGAAAAGAGGATAGTCCTGTGTGATGTGGCATAAGACAGAAATGAAAAATTGTTCTGAAAGCTTAGTGTGGCTATCTTCCCAAATTTTCCCCATTGCCCATGCTGTCTGTTACAATTAAGAAATGAGAGCATCTCCTTCTGTGAGAGCACCAAAATCACAACTAGCTGTTGAATGACCATCAATAGGAGGACACTGGAACCCACCACAAAAACATACTCCACATCTAAAGACAAAGAAGAGACCACAGAGAAATGATAGGAGGGATGCAATCATGATAAAATCAAATTCCATACCTGCTGGTGGGTGACCTGCAAACTGGAGAACAATAATACCAAAGAAGTTCTCTCACTGTTGTGAAGATTCTGAACCCCACATCAGGCTTCCCTGCCTGGGGATCCAAGAAAGGGACTAGGAATTTCCAAGGAACTTGACCTTGAGGACCAGTAGGATTTGACTATAGGACTTCTACAGGACTGGGGGAAGCAGAGAATCCAGTCTTGGAGGGCACAAACAAAAATCTTGTGCACACCAAGACCCAGAGGAGAGGAACAGTGACTCCACAGAAGACTGAACCAAAATGAAGGGTTTCCTGTTGGGGTGTGGGTCAGCAGGGGCTCACCACAGGGACCGGGACACTGGCAACAGTAGTCTGGGATGGTCATCCTTGATGGAAGCCCTCTTGGAGGTCACCATTAACTCTACCATAGAGCCCATAGACCCCAGGGCTGGGTTGCTCAGGCCAAACAACTACCAGGGAGGGAGTGCAACCACATCTATAAGCAGATAATTGGATTAAAGCTTTACTGAGCAAGGCCCTGCCCACCAGAGCAAGATCCAGTTTTTCCCACTAGCAGTTCCTCCCATCAGGAAGCATACACGAGCCTCTTAGCCTCTTACATCAGAGGGCATACAGAAGAAGCAAGAAGAACCACAGTCCCATAGCAGCTAAAACAAAAACCACATTACAGAAAGCTAATATGACAGAAAAGGAAGAGGAACGAGAGATCAAATTGCCAACATCCGCTGGATCATTGAAAAACCAAGAGAGTTCCAGGAAAACATCTATTTCTACTTTCTTGACTATGCCAAAGCCTTTGACTGTGTGGATCACAATAAACTGTGGAAAATTCTAAGAGAGATGGGAATACCAGACCACCTGACCTGCCTCTTGAGAAACCTATATGCAAGTCAGGAAGCAACAGTTAGAACTGGACATGGAACAACAGACTGTTTCCAAATAGGAAAAGGAGTACATCAAGGCTGTATATTGTCATCCTGCTTATTTAACTTATATTTTGAGTACATCATGAGAAATGCTGGGCTGGAAGAAGCACAGGCTGGAATCAAGATTGCCAGGAGAAATATCAATAACCTCAGATATGCAGATGACACCACCCTTATGGCAGAAAGTGAAGAGGAACCAAAAAACCTCTTGATGAAAGTGAAAGAGGAGAGTGAAAAAGTTGGCTTAAAGCTCAACATTCAGAAAATGAAGATCATGGCATCTGGTCCCATCACTTCATGGGAAATAGATGGGAAAACAGTGGAAACAGTGTCAGACTATTTTTTTTGGCTCCAAAATCACTGGAGATGGTGACTGCAGCCATGAAATTAAAAGATGCTTACTCCTTGGAAGGAAAGGTAGATAGCATATTGAAAAGCAGAGACATTACTTTGCCAACAAAGGTCTGTCTAGTCAAGGCTATGGTTTTCCCAGTGGTGTATGGATGTGAGAGTTGGACTTTGAAGAAAGCTGAGCACTGAATAATTGATGTTTTTGAAGTGTGGTGTTGGAGAAGACTCTTGAGAGTCCCTTGGACTGCAAGGAGATCCAACCAGTCCATTCTGAAGGAGATCAACCCTGGGATTTCTTTGGAAGGAATGATGCTAAAGCTGAAACTCCAATACTTAGGCCATACGAAGAGCTGACTCATTGAAAAAGACTCTTGATGCTGGGAGGGATTAGGGGCAGGAGGAGAAGGAGATGACAGAGGATGAGATGGCTGGATGGCATCACTGACTCGATGGACGTAAGTCTGAGTGAACTCCGTGAGTTGGTGATGGACAGGGAGGCCTGGCGTGCTGCGATTCATGGGGTTGCAAAGAGTCGGACATGACTGAGCGACTGAACTGAAGTGAACTGAACTGAATCGTGATGAAAAAGCAGAAAGTTATGTCCCAGATGAAGGGACAAGATAAAACCCCAGAAAAACAACTAAATGAAGTGGGGACAGGCAACCTTCCAGAAAAACAATTCAGAGTAATGAATAGTGAAGATGGTCTAGGATCTTGAGAAAACAATGGAGAAGATGTGAAGGAATCAATAGCAGAATAACTGAGGCAGAAAGATAAATGACCTGGAGGACAGAATGGTGGAAATCACTGCCACAGAAGAGAATATAGAAAAAAGAATGAAAAGAAACCAAGACAGCCTGAGAGACCTCTGGGACAGTATTAAATGCAGCAACATTTGCATTATAAAAGTCCCAGAAGGAGAAGAGAGAGAGAAAGCTCCTGAGAAGATATATGAAGACAATAATAACTGAAAACTTCCCTACCATAGGAAAGAAACTAGTCAACCAAGTCCAGGAAACACAGAGAGTCCCAGGCAGGATAAACCCATGGAGGAACACATCAAAGCACATAGTGATCAAATTGACAAAAATTAAAGACAAAGATAAAATATTGAAAGTAACAAAGGAAAAACAACAAATAACATAAAGGAACTCACATCAGGCTGATTTCTCAACAGAAACTCTACAAGCCAGAGAGAATGGCATGATACATTTAAAGTGATGAAAGGGAAGAACCTACAACCAAGAATACTCTACCCAGCAAAACTCTCCTTCAGAGTTGATGGAGAAATCAAAAGCTTTCCAGACAAGCAAAGGTTAAGAGAATTAGGCACTACCAGACCAGCTTGAAAACAACTTCTTTAGGCAGGAAACACAAGAGAAGGAAAAGACCTACAGAGAATAAACCCCAAACAATTAGTAAAATGGTAAAAGTATCATGCATATTAATAATTACTTTAAATGTAAATGGGTTAAATGCACCAATCAAAAAACATAGATTGACTGGGTGGATGAAAACATGTGCATGTATGCACTTCCACTTACCACATCACTCTACTTGACCCCCAACTTGTATGTAATTATTTTACATTGTTAAGTTAATCATGTTACCATTATGGGCTGCAATTGTAATTATCTTTTACTCTTTGTCTATTACTTATGAAAACTGATAAACATCTTATAGTATTGGGTAGAAAAAAAGAAACTAAGCAATGAGAAAAAGAATTCTTGTTACCAATCATGGAACAAGCATGAAATAAACTCATTTTGACAGGCTATTAGATTAACAGTTTTAGTGAAAATACTGTCATTTTCAGCCAGCACTGCTATCCTTTTCCCCAATGGAACCTATATAATATTTCTATAAGCTTTATATTAGATATTTTCATATATCTAGTTTAAGCAATACTTAAAAAAAGATGCATGTCAGGAAACAAAAAAATTAGAGCTTTTATTTTAAAAAGTCTCAATGCCAATACCTTTCCTGGGTATTATAAAGGTAATAAAAAGAGAAATATATAAAAGTTAAGTTTTGAACTCTTTTCAGGAAGAGAAGCAAGATTTGTTTATATTTTACTAAATCTTCAGTAAATCTGCTTAAATCATGGATGATATTGCCCATGTCTGCCTCATCTCCTTTTTCAATCTTTGTCAGCACTTTCACAGCATCATCTTTTAGGATTTGAAATAGCTCAAATGTAGGTATGTAGGTACTATGTTTATATATATCTATAGGTATAGATAGGTATAGACACAGATACATATCTATAGATATAATTAATTTATAATGTTATTTAATTTGAAGCATACAACACATTGATTTGATATTTGTATATATTGTGAGATGATTGGATAATAAGTCTAGTTAACATTTATCAGCATACATAGTTACACTTTTTTTTCTTGTTTGTGATGAGAACTTTTAAGATATTTTCTCTTAGCAACTTTCAAGTATACAATACAGTATTATTATTTTTTTTAAATATAATTTATTTATTTTAATTGGATGTTAATTACTTTACAATATTGTATTGATTTTGCCATACATCAACATGAATCTGCCACAGGTATACATGTGTTCCCCATCCTGAACCCCCCTCCCTCCTCCCTCCCCGTACCATCCCTCGGGGTCGTCCCAGTGCACCAGCCCCAAGCATCCGGTATCATGCATTGAACCTGGACTGGCGATTCGTTTCATATATATTGTACATGTTTCAGTGCCACTCTCCCAAATCTATTAACTATATTAACTATAGTCTCCATGCTATACATTACATGTCTAGGATTTATTTTATAATCCAAAGATTGTAATTTGCCTCTGGCAACCATCAATCTTTTATCTGTATCATTAGAAAGTGAAAGTTGCTTAGTCATGTCTTACTCTTTGCAACCCCACGGACTACACAGCTCATGGAATTCTCCAGCACAGAATACTGGAGTGGGTAGACTTTCCTTTCCCCAGGGGATTGTCTCAACCCAGGGATTGAATCCAGATCTCCTACACTGCAGGCAGATTTTTTACCAGCTGAACCACAAAGGAGGCCCAAGAATACTGCAGTTGGTAGCCCATCCCTTCTCCAGCAAATCTTCCCTACCCAGGAATTGAACCACGGTCTCCTGCATTGCAGGCGGATTCTTTGCCAACTGAGCTATGAGGGAAGATGCTGTATCATTAGTGTGGTTTTAAAATCTATAGAGTTGTAGGAATGAAGAATTAAAAAGGCAGATTCCTTATTTACAATAGGCAAGATATGGAAGCAACAGATGACTAGATAAAGAAGCACACACACATACACACATAATGGAAAGCTACTCAGCCATAAAAAAAAGTAAAATGTTGCCATTTACAACAACATGGATGGATATGGAGGGTATTAAGTGGACTAAATCAGACAGAGATAGATAAATACTATATGGTATCACCTATATGTGAAATCTAAAATATAAAACAGAGTAGTGAATATAACAAAAAAGAAGCAGACTCACAGATATAGAGAACTAGTGGTTACCAGTGGGGAGGGGGAAGGGGAAGAGCTAGGATAGGGGTTGGGGATTAAGTGGGTCAAACTACCATGAATAAAATAAATAAGCTGCAAGGACATATTGTACATCACAGGGAATATAGCCAGTATTTTATAATAACTATAAAGGAATATAACGTTTAAAAATTGAAAATCACTATGCTGTATACCTGAAACTCCTGTAATGTTGTGCATCAGTTCAGTTCAGTTGCTCAGTCGTGTCCGACTTTTTGTGACCCCATGAATTGCAGCACACCAGGCCTCCCTGTCCATCACCAACTCCTGGAGTTCACTCAGACTCACGTCCATCGAGTCAGTGATGCCATCCAGCCGTCTCATACTCTGTAGTCTCCTTCTCCTCCTGCCCCCAATCCCTCTCAGCATCAGAGTCTTTTCCAATGAGTCAACTCTTCACATGAGGTGGCCAAAGTACTGGAGTTTCAGCTTTAGCATCATTCCTTCCAAAGAAATCCAAGGGCTGATCTCCAGAATGGACTGGTTGGATCTCCTTGCAGTCCAAGGGACTCTCAAGAGTCTTCTCCAACACCACAGTTCAAACGCATCAATTCTTCGGCACTCAGTCTTCCTCACAGTCCAACTCTCACATCCATACATGACCACAGGAAAAACCACAGCGTTGACTAGATGGACCTTAGTCGGCAAAGTAATATCTCTGCTTTTGAATATGCTATCTAGGTTGGTCATAACTTTTCTTCCAAGGAGTAAGTGTCTTTTAATTTCATGGCTGCAGTCACCATCTGCAATGATTTTGGAGACCCCAAAAATAAAGTCTGACACTGTTTCCACTGTTTCCCCATCTATTTCCCATGAAGTGATGGGACCAGATGCCATGATCTTCGTTTTCTGAATGTTGAGCTTTAAGCCAACTTTTTCACTCTCTTCTTTCACTTTCATCAAGAGGCTTTTTAGTTCCTCTCCAGTCCAGCGTTTCTCATGAGTTGTACATCAACTATATGTCAATTAAAAAATTCAGATTCCTGTGAATGCTGAATCAGGAAGTCTGGGGTGTATATGCAATGGGGTTGAGTGACGGAAAGAAACATACATTTTTACCAAGTCCTCCAGATGATCTCTTTGCTCTTCTGAACCTCTCTGAGCACAGGATCATTCTGTTCCCTGGAGTTCTTCCTGCTGAATCATTTCTCATCTGCTCTCGAGGTCTTCAGTCTGGTTATGTCCACCATTGTCTGGGCTCAGTATATGGGCCTTGGCTTGAATCCAAACAATGATTACATCAAATAATTATATTAAATACTTGTCTTTAGTGGCTAGAGTTGTGAAGAATATAGAATAAACATGGCTTTGATATATTTTAAGAGCCAAGCTATATAATTATAGAGCATAACATTTGAACTATACTTATAGTCTCTCAATGGAAGTTTAAAAAATCGGTTATATTTGGCTCTAGATTCTGTTAAGGACTGGCTTAACCAGCCCCATTTAGGGGTGCTCCAAAGCTGCCTCTATGGGTTAGTTAAATATGTGATTACAGTACTGAGGATATTTCAGCATTTAGTCAGCTTAAAAGACTCTATAATAGTCAAAGAGAAATTAAGTTTAACTGATAAAATTGTGGAGTTTGTTTGCTTTTGAACATTTAGTAACATGAACAGTGTATGCAATATATGTAAGAAATAGTCTCTGTATAGGAACTAACAGTAGGCAAAAATCCAATATCACATACTACTTTGTGTACTCAGGACTGTATTATTTTTTCTTTTCCTCTTTTTAGAAAGCAGGTTTATTAATATATGATTTACATAACATTGAACTCACCCATGTGAAGCATACAATCCAGTGGTTTTTAGATATTCTGTCCCTAAGACCACTGCGACCCCCCCCCCCCCCCACGGTGGGGGCTGCCCCACGGAATTCAAATCAAAAGGTAATTGGGATTTTGAGAGTCTTCCTAGTTGCTGTTAAAAACACATCACATGAAAGTGTCAAGCTTTTGGCTCAGATTAATTCTTTGGTATAGATTTCTTTCCTCCTTTGTTTTGCTTCCAAGGTAAGAGGGGCTGTGAATCTTTCAAAAGACCACAGGAATTCCTAAAACTTTTGCTGTTGTTTTAAAATTTGAGATGATCATCCCAAAGTACATTATTTGGTGGTGAAATCTGAAAAAGACAAAATTTAATTTTTTAATAGGAAAAATGTTGAAGTGGTTGAAGGAAATTGGAGACATAGTAAATAAAACTTGGAAAGAAAATCTACCACCTTTCTTGAGTTGAACCACCATAAAGAAGAACCTTGTTTCGCTTAGCTATTTTCTTTTCTCCTTGTCTTATCATTATTATTAACAAGTTCAGATGGAGATGTACCCAGATTTGTAAATCATTTGTATGCTGTCATACAAAGAAAGAAAACTGGTAGCTTTTAAATAGAACTTTTAAGGAAATAGAAATATTTGTTATTATAAGTCTGAGAAAGATAGAGATGGGGAATTCTCCTCTTTTCTTTTTTCTATGATAACAATCACAGAGTGCTTGGACTATGACAAGATATCAGTTGTTATTGTTCTTACCTTTTATGTCTTTTCCATCAAGTGACCCACCAATGAATGCCACATTTAGAATCCTTTTAACCTCTAATCTTTAATACAGCTTGCTCCTGAGACGAAGGCTGTCATTCACTGGATTATGGATATTCCTTTTGTGCTCTCTGCCAATCTTCATGGAGGAGACCTTGTGGCCAATTATCCATATGATGAGACGCGGAGTGGTAGGTGTTCTTCCTGTTTCTCTGACTAATTCAAGGTTTACAATTACTTTACAAGGGTTTGTTTATTGAATGATTTCTGTAATATTCTTTTAAGGAACTGATTGTTCAGTGATTTTACCTATATAAATACATCTGTTGAACTGGAATATCCCCTGTTTCATGTGGCATTGGCATATATCTGGCAAAAAAAGACTGTAATTTTTAAAAAAAAATAAATGAAGAGAAACATAATCACTTAGGTAAGAGAAAGGGAAAAAACAGAAGTTGTAAACTTGGGAAACTCTTGGATTCTGGTAAGTGGAGGAAAAATGAATCTATGTAGCTTTATGTACAAGACAGCTTAAAACTGAAGGCAAACTTTTAGAACTCCGTCAGGGGCCCACGAATATCTCTGCATGTGTCTTATTATGCATTCACACTTCTACAATTGGAAGTGTTTCTTGGTGGTGTCAGGGAGAAGAAGTGATGCTTTGATTTTATTTAACTACTTTTAGCTGCACTCAATATGCCAGCAAATTTGGAAAACTCAGCAGTGGTCACAAGACTGGAAAAGGTCAGTTTTCATTCCAATCCCAAAGAAAGGAAATGCCAAAGAATGCTCAAACTACCGCACAGTTGCACTCATCTCACATGCTAGTAAAGTAATGCTCAAAATTCTCCAAGCCAGGCTTCAGCAATACATGAACTGTGAACTTCCAGATGTTCAAGCTGGTTTTAGAAAAGGCAGAGGAAGTAGAGATCAAATTACCAACATCCACTGGATCACAGAAAAAGCAAGAGAATTCCAGAAAAACATCTATTTCTGTTTTATTGACTATACCAAAGCCTTGACTGTGTGGATCACAATAAACTGGAAAATTCTGAGAGAGATGGGAGTACCAGACAACCTGACCTGCCTCTTGAGAAATCTGTATGCAGGTCAGGAAGCAACAGTTAGAACTGGACATGGAACAACAGACTGGTTCCAAATAGGAAAAGGAGTATGTCAAGGCTGTATATTGTCACCCTGCTTATTTAACTTCTATGCAGAGTACATCATGAGAAACGCTGGACTGGAAGAATCACAAGCTGAAATCAAGATTGCTGGGAGAAATATCAATAACCTCAGATATGCAGATGACACCATCCTTATGGCCCAAATTGAAGAGGAACTAAAAAGCCTCTTGATGAAAGTGAAAGAGGAGAGTGAAGAAGTTGGCTTAAAGCTTAACATTCAGAAAACGAAGATCATGGCATCCGGTCCCATCATTTCATGGGAAATAGATGGGGAAACAGTGGAAACAGTGTCAGACTTTATTTTTGGGGGCTCCAAATCACTGCAGATGGTGACTGCAGCCGTGAAATTAAAAGACGCTTACTCCTTGGAAGGAAAGTTATGACCAACCTAGATAACATATTCAAAAGCAGAGACATTACTTTGCCGACTAAGGTACGTCTAGTCAAGGCTATGGTTTTTCCAGTATTCATGTATGGATATGAGAGTTGGAGTGTGAAGAAAGCTGAATGCCGAAGATTTGATGCGTTTGAACTGTCGTGTTGGAGAAGACTCTTGAGAATCCCTTGGACTGCAAGGAGATCCAACCAGTCCATTCTGAATGAGATCAGCCCTGGGATTCCTTTGGAAGGAATGATGCTAAAGCTGAAACTCCAATACTTTGGCCGCCTCATGTGAAGAGTTGACTCATTGGAAAAGACTCTGATGCTGAGAGGGATTGGGGGCAGAAGGAGAAGGGGACGACAGAGGATGAGATGGCTGGATGGCATCACTGACTCAATGAAAGTGAATGTGAGTCAACTCTGGGAGTTGGTGATGGACAGGGAGGCCTGGCGTGCTGTGATTCATGGGGTCGCAAAGAGTCGGACACTACTGAGCGACTGAACTGAACTGAACTAGTTTTAGCTAATCTTCAGACACAGCAAACTTTAGCCAGATAGATATTCTCAGCTTAATTTTTGTTGTTCCAAGAAATTACCTACTTTGAATCAATTTTCAGGAGGCTTTGAAGAGTTAGGTCTTTGTAATACAGGATATTGTTGTTCAGCCTCTAAGTCATGTGTGATTCTTTGTGACCCTGTGGACTGCAGCATGCCAGGCTTCCCTGTCCCTCACTGTCTCCTGGAGTTTGCTCAAATTCGTATCCGTTGAGTTGGAGATACCATCCAACCATCTCATCCTGTGTCATCCCCTACTCCTCCTGCCCTCAGTCTTTCTTAGCACCAGAGTCTTTTCTAGTGAGTCAGTTCTTCGCATCAGGTAGCCAAAGTATTGGAGCTTCAGCTTCACCATCAGTGTTTCCAATGAATATTTAGTGTTGATTTCCTTTAGGATTGACTGGGTTGAACTTCTTGCTGTCCAAGGAACTCTCAAGAGTCTTCTCCAGCACCACAATTTGAAAGGACCAACACAGCAAACTTGAAATTTAGACTTTATGGTTTGTCAATAGCTGGGAAATTTAAAGACTGGCATATTTGATATTACGGAATAAGAATACTGTGTTCCAAAATAGATGTTATTTATTTCAGTAGTAGGAGGTTTTTAAAAACTGTAAATTCAGATACTGAAAAATGTGTGTGACTGTGGTTCACAGTGCCTAGTGGATTTGTACAGGTGCAATTTATAAATTAAAAATTTTAACAATGGAAATCTCCTTACTGTCTTCCCAAGTCCAATTTACTATGTGCTTATCTCTTTACTTGTGAAGCTTTCAATTCACTAGAAGAAAGTACATTCTACTCAATTTCTACTTTTCAGTATCAGCAATGGACCTTATAAAACCTGAAATAAAACTAAGTGTAATTGTTGAGTACTTAAGCCTTCACTCCTTTCCCATAGTGATGTAGCTAGAAATGCATCAGCAGGAGATCAACACTAAATCAATCTTCAGAAAACATGCAGTACTAGTTGGTTTGTGTCAGTTTCTTTAGTGTTGTGGCTTTATTTTCCAGGTAGTGCTCACGAATACAGCTTCTGCCCAGATGACGACATCTTCCAAAGCTTAGCTCGGGCATACTCATCCTTCAACCCCCCGATGTCGGACCCAGATCGGCCCCCGTGTCGCAAGAATGATGATGACAGTAGCTTTGTAGAAGGAACGACCAATGGCGCTGCATGGTACAGCGTGCCTGGAGGTGAGTTTCCCTTTCACTCTTCATGTGAATAGTGACTTTTAAAAAATAATTACCATTTATATTTAGCTTTTGAACTATGGTGTGGGAGAAGACTCTGGAGAGTCTCTTGGATTGCAAGGAGATCCAACCAGTCAACCCTAAAAGAAATCAGTCCTGAATACTTATTATAAGGACTGATGCTGAAGCTGAAACTCCAATACTTTGGCCACGTGATGAGAAGAACCGACTCATTGGAAAAGACCCTGATGCTTCAATCAAAAGATTGAAGGCAGGAGGAGAAGGGGACGACAGAGGATGAGATGGTTGAGTTTGAGATGTAGAAGAGATGTAGGAAAGGAACTGAAGATATCCACTGGGAAAATTCAAATTGAACACTGTTAATTACTGTTAACACTGTTAATTCAAATTCTGGCCTTAGGGAACAAGATACCATCATGATTATATGTTAGTCATGCTTTGCCATATGTAAATGTATATTTTAGAGGGCTGGCTTTGGCCTTTAGCATATCTTGGTTCATATACATTTTGTTTTTATTTAATAAGTTCCACTTCGTATAGGATGTTTATTTTGTATTCATTAATGCAATAAGTACTATTATCAGTTCAGGAAGTGCTACACATTTTATTGAGTCTGGACATGGAAAAACTCACCTCAGCACAGCTGGAGGAAGCAGTTCTAGACATCAAGGCAGCTCTTATGGCTCTCTGTTCGAGTATAAACTTTGAAGAGCTCTCATTTTTCTGGCTACCTGGATCACTCACAGTTGTGTAGTATCACCTCTACCAAGGATAAAGAGTGAAATGTAAAGACACCGTTTTTTTCCTCAGCCTAAGGACAATTTTCTGTGGCCCACCTGAAAAGAAAAGTGAAAGAGAATTAGGACAGTAGCAGTGGTGGCTAATTATAGGACTTGGTTTGTTTAATATGCTTGTTGTTGTTGTTGTTGTTGTTGTTGAATTATGCCTTGATAAATATATTCTTTCAGATATTTTCTTTCTTATATGTGTTTATCTTGTTTTATTTAAAATTGAGGTAGTTGATGTACAATATTATGTAAGTTACAGGTGTACAACATAGTGATTCAGAAATTTTAAAGGTTGTACTCAATTTCTTTGTGCTCAGTTGCTCAGTTATATCTGACTATGTGTGACACCATGGACTGTAGCCCGCCAGGCTCTTCTATCCATATGATTTTTTCAGGCAGGGATATTGGAGTGGGTCACCATATAAAATATTGGCTATCTTCCCTATGCTATATATCCTTGTAGCTTATTTATTTTATATGTAATAATTTGTACCTCTGCTGCACTCAGTAAGTTAAATAATGATGGTGACAATATACAGCCTTGACGTACTCCTTTTCCTATTTGGAACCAGTCTGTTGTCCCATGTCCAGTTCTAATTGTTGCTTCCTGACCTGCATATAGGTTTCTCAATAGGCAGGTCAGGTGGTCTCGTATTCCCATCTCTTTCAGAATTTTCTACAGTTTATTGTGATCCACACAGTCAAAGGCTTTGGCATAGTCAAGAAAGCAGAAATAGATGTTTTTCTAGAACTCTCTTGCTTTTTTGATGATCCAGTGGATGTTAGCAATTTGATCGCTGGTTCCTTTGCCTTTTCTAAAACCTGCTTGAACATCTGGAAGTTCACAGTTCATGTATTACTGAAGCCTGGGTTGGAGAATTTTAAGCAATGATGCAGAGTGAATCATGAGAAATGCTGGACTGGAAGAAGCACAAGCTGGAATCAAGATTGCCAGGAGAAATATCAATAACCTCATATATGCAGATAACACCACCCTTATGGCAGAAAGTGAAGAGGGACTAAAAAGCCTCTTGATGAAAGAGGAGAATGAAAAAGTTGGCTTAAAGCTCAACATTCAGAAAACGAAGATCATGGCATCTGGTCCCATCACTTCATGGGAAATAGATGGGGAAACAGTATAAACAGTGTCAGACTTTATTTTTGGGGGCTCCAAAATCACTGCAGATGGTGACTGCAGCCATGAAATTAAAAGACGCTTACTCCTTGGAAGAAAAGTTATAGCATATTGAACCTAGATAGCATATTGAAAAGCAGAGACATTACTTTGCCAACAAAGGTCCATCTAGTCAAGTCTATGTTTTTTCCAGTGGTCATGTATGGATGGGAGAGTTGGACTGTGAAGAAAGTTGAGTGCTGAAGAATTGATGCTTTTGAACTGTGATGTTGGAGAAGACTCTTGAGAGTCCCTTGGACTGCAAGGAGATCCAACTAGTCCATTCTGAAGGAGATCAGCCTTGGGATTTCTTTGGAGGGAATGATGCTGAAGCTGAAACTCCAGTACTTTGGCCACCTCATGGGAAGAGTTGACTCATTGGAAAAGGCTTTGATTCTGGGAGGGATTGGGGGCAGGAGGAGAAGGGGACGACAGAGGATGAGATGGCTGGATGGCATCACTGACTCGATGGACGTGAGTCTGAGTGAACCCCGTGAGTTGGTGATGGACAGGGAGGCCTGGCGTGCTGCGATTCATGGGGTCGCAAAGAGTCAGACATGACTGAGAGACTGAACTGAACTGCACTTAATATGCCAGCAAATTTGGAAAACTCAGCAGTGACCACAGGACTGGAAAAGGTCAGTTTTCATTCCAATCCCAAAGAAAGGCAATGCCAAAGAATGCTCAAACTACCACACAATTGCATCCATCTCACACACTAGTAAAGTAATGCTCAAAATTCTCCAAGCCAGGCTCAGCAATACGTGAACTGTGAACTTCCAGATGTTCAAGCTGGTTTTCTAAAAGGCAGAGGAACCAGAGATCAAATTGCCAACATCTGCTGGATCATCAGAAAAGCAAGAGAGTTCCAGAAAAACATCTATTTCTGCTTTATTGACTATGCCAAAGCCATTGACTGACTCCTGAGAGTCCGTTGGACTGCAAGGAGAACCAACCAGTCCGTTCTAAAGGAGATCAGCCCTGGGACTTCTTTGGAAGGAATGATGCTAAAGCTGAAACTCCAGTACTTTGACCACCTCATGCAAAGAGTTGACTCATTGGAAAAAACTGACACTGGGAGGGATTGGGGGCCGGAGGAAAAGGAGATGACAAAGGATGAGATGGCCAGATGGCATTACCAACTTGATGGACGTGAGTTTGAGTAAACTCCGGGAGTTGGTGATGGACAGGGAGGCCTGGCATGCTGCAATTCATGAGGTCGCGAAGAGTCAGACACGACTGAGCGACTGAACTGAACTGAATCTCCTACCCCTGTCTTTCCCCTCCCCTCCTTGCTCTCCCCACTGGTAACCACTAGTTATTTCTCTATATCTGTGAATTTGTTTGTTTGTTTGTTTTTTCTTTTTATTGTTGTTGTTATATTCACTGCTTTATTTTTTAGATCCCATGTATAATGGATATACAGTATTTATCTTTCTCTGTATGACTTATTTCACTAGGCATAATACCCTCAAGTCCATCCACGTTGTTGCAAATGGCCAAATTTCATTCTTTTTTTATGGCTGAGTGGTGTTCCATTGTGTGTATATACCACATCTTCATCCACTCATCTGTTGATGGACACTTAGGTTGCCTTCATACCCTGTCAAGTGTAAATAATGCTCCTTGAATGTTGGGGTGTATGTATAGTTTTGAATTAGTGTGTTTTTCTCTTTTTGGATGTATGTCAGGCTATATGGTATTTCTATTCTTAGTTTGTTCAGAAAGCTTTATGCTGTTTTCTGTAGTATCTGTACCAATCTGTGTTTCCTACAACAATGTTGGAGGGTTCTTCTCTTCATTCTTGTTCACTGGTGTTATTTGTGTTCTTTTTGAACATAGCCATTCTGACAGGTGTGAGGTGATATCTCATTGTGGTTTTCATTTGCATTTTTCTGATGACTAATGATGTTGAACATCTTTTCATGTGCCTGTAGGCCATCAGTGTGTCTTCTTTGGAAAAATGTCTATTCAGGTCTTTGGCCCATTATTTAATCAAGTTTTTTTTTTTTTTAATTTATCTTGAGTTGTATGAATTTGTTACATATTTTAAATATTAGCTCCTTATCCAATATATGATTTGAAATACTTTCTCTCATTCCTTAAATTGCCTTTTCATTTTGTTGACTGTATCTTTTGCTGTGCAGAAGCTTTCAGTTTGATGCAGTGCCACTTATTAATTTTTGCTTTTGTTACTTGTATTAAGTTGGTGCAAACAAAACTGTTTCAGACTGTGAATTTTAAATTATTATAATTAGGCTCAAATACATGTTCTTTCAGTCAAAATAGGAACCATTACAATCAACACGTTTTTGCCAACAAGAAATGTTTGTTTATTCCTATAACATAAAAATCCATGCTTTGGGATTCAGCAAACTCTAGGAAAGCTTTTTCTGCCTCTTGCTGGTTGTGGAAGCATTTTCTTTGTAAAACGTTATTGAGATTACTAGTTCACAGTGTTTGGTGCCAAGTTTGTGGTCTCCGAAGGAGAAGATTTAACTCTGGGACCAACACAGTCTCAGTCACTCAGAGCTTTGTGCAGCAACATTTTATATACAGTGATAGGACAGAGAAAGCTTCTGACATAGAAACTTCTGACATCAGAAAGGGGTAGAAAGAGTATCCAACTCACTAGTTGAAGCAGAGCATTATATACTTTTCAACTGGCTGCTGAGAATAGATAAAAAGAATACCTCAAGGTTGTAAAAGTTCTACCAGACCCTCTCCCAAGGCATGCATCCTGAGATAACTTCAATACAAGATTAGCCAGAAAGATAAGTTCCTGCAACATATTTAGGGATGATATATATTGTTACTGAGAAACAGTTTCCCAGACAAGATTTGTTACAATTATAATCATTAACATAGAGCCTAAAAAAAGCATAATGGGGTCTAAGAAAAGCATTTTCTCTGAGTAAAATGTATAGCTGCTGTATATTCATTAGCTCCAGATCTAAAGAAAAGCCAGTTCTTTTGGGCAAGATACATTGTTGCACAAGGCTAAAGGAAAGCATGAGTGAGAATGTTCACCTTCTCCTTAAAGGGCCCTGGACTGCCTATCAACCTGCCTAAGTTAACTCTTTCAAGATGTTTGACGAAGTGGTAGATGGTTGGGAAGAAGTCAGATGAATATTGTGGTTGAGGCCAAACTTCATAGCCCAATTCATTCAACTTTTGAAGCATTTGTTGTATGATCTGTGGTTGGGTGTTGTCATATAGAAGTATTGGGCCCTTTCCATTGACCAATGGCAGATGTAGGAATTGCAGTTTTTGGTGCATCTCATTGATTTGCTGAGCATACTTCTCAGATGTAATGGTTTTGCCAGGATTCAGAAAGCTGTGGTGGATCAGATAGCAGCAGACCACTAAACAGTGACCATGATCTTTTTTTGATGGAAGTTTGACTTTAGGAAGTGCATTGGAGCTTCTTCTTGGTCCAACCACTGAGCTGGTTATTACCAGTTATTGTCGGGTAAAATCCACTTTTTGTTGCACATCACAATCTGATTGAGAAATGGTTCATTGTTGTTATGTAGAATAAGAGAAGATGACGCTTATAAAATGATTTTTTTTTTTTAATTTTCAAGATTGATGTTGAGTCTTCATCAACTTCTTGTGTAGTTGTAAGAGGGTCAGTGTTGGGTCATTGTCAGCTTCCAAAGGCCAGCCACTGTGCTCCTCATCTTCAAGGCTCTTGTCTCCATTGTCAAACTTCTTGAACAACTGCTGCATTGTATGTTCATTGTGAAGAAAGCTGAGTGCCAAAGAACTGATGCTTTTGAACTGTGGCGTTGGAGAAGACTCTTGAGAGTCCCTTGGACTGCAAGGAGATCCAACCAGTCCATTCTAAAGGAGATCAGCCCTGGGTGTTCTTTGGAAGGAATGATGCTAAAGCTGAAACTTCAGTACTTTGGCCACCTCATGCGAAGAGTTGACTCATTGGAAAAGACTCTGATGCTGGGAGGGATTGGGGGCAGGAGGAGAAGGGGACGACAGAGGATGAGATGGCTGGATGGCATCATCGACTCGATGGATGTGAGTTTGAGTGAACTCCAGGAGATGGTGATGGACAGGGAGTCTTGGCATGCTGCGATTCATGGGGTCGCAAAGAGTCGGACACGACTGAGCGACTGAACTGAAATGAACTGAATATTTGACAACAGAGTCAAGAATGCTCAATGGAAATAAGATAGTCTCTTTAATAAAAAGTTTTGGGAAAACTTGATACATACCTGTAAAAGCAACAAATGGGACTTTTATCTTACAGAAAAATTAATTTAAAATGGGTTAAAGTATTAAATTCAAGACTTTGAACTGTAAAGCTCCTAGAAGGAAACAGAGAAAAAAGCTCCCAACATTGGTCTTAACTAAATTTGGGGACCATGATACCAAAAGTATTAGATTAGTGCAAAAGTGTTTGTGGTTTTGCATTGTTGAAATTTGTCATTTGATACTGGAATACATTCTTAAATAAATGTGGTTATCTTATACATCATTTTACTGCACAATATCTAGCTTTATGTTTTTTGCTAATGACATTACTTGCTGTTTATTTTATATTTATTTTAGACTATAGAAATGATGTTAGACAAAAAGAATATTTGAGTGATTTTCTGATTTGAGTTCAAAATGGGTCATAAAGCATTGGCTACCCACTCCAGTATTTTTGCCTGGAGAATTCCATGGACAGAGGAACCTGGTTGGCTATAGTCCGTGGGGTTGCAGAGTTGGGCATGATGAGTGACTAACACTTCCACTTGTCACTTGAAATAAGGAAGTTCTTATTTTTCCTTTGTTCTTTTTTTTTCAAGATTGTTTTGGCTACTCAGTGTCTTTTGTGTTTCTATATGCATTTTAGGATTTTTTTCCACTAGTTTTGTGAAAAATGTCATTGGGATTTTGATAGGAATTGTATTCAATCTATAGATAGTTTGAGTGCTATGGATATTTTAACAGTATTAAATTTATGAACATGGGATATCTTTCCATTATCATTGTACCTTCTTTCATTTCTTTTTTTTTTTTTCTTTTTTATCATTGTCTTATAGTTTTCTTTGTTTAGCTCTTTCATCTCCTTGGTTAAATTTGTTCCTAAGTATTTTATTGTTTTTGTTGCTATTGTAAGTGAGATTGATTTCTTTATATGTTTGTTGGATAGTTTTTTGTTAGCAGATAGAAATGTAACTTATCTTTGTATGTTGATTTGGTATCCTGAAACTTTAATGAATTATTTTTTTAGTCTGAATAGTTGTATGTGTGTGTGTGTGTGTGTGCTTGGTAGTCTGTAGGGTTTTCTATATATAAAGTCATATCATTACAGACAGATAATTTTACTTCTTCCTTTCTAACATGTGTGTCTTTTATTTATTATTCTTGCCTCATTTCTCTGGCTAGGACTTCTAACACTATATTGAATAGGAATGGTGAGAGTGGTCTTCCTTGTCTTGTTCTTGATCTTAAAGGAGAAGCTTTAAATCTTTCAACACTGAGTATGTTAGTTGTGGAATTGTCATATATGGACTTTATTATGTTAAGGTATGTTCCTTTTCTACCCACCTGTTGAGAGTTTTTATCATTAAAACATGCTGAATTTTTTCAGGTGATTTTTCTTCATATTTTGAGATGATCATTTAATTTTTATCTTTCATTCTATTAATGCAGTATATTATATTTGTTGATTTGTTTTTGTTGAACCATCCTTGCATCCTAGGGATAAATTTCACTTGGTCATGGTGTATGATGTTTTTTACGAGCTGTTGAATTCAATTTGCTAATTTTTTGTTGAGAATTTTTGCATCTTTATTCATCATGATAATTAGCCAGCCTGTAATTTCTTTTTCTGTAGTATCCTTATCTGGCTTTGAAATCAGCATTATGCTGGACTTGTAAAAAAAGTTTGAGAGTGTTCCCTTCTCTTCAGTTTTTTTGGAAGATTTTGATGAGGATTGATGTGAATTCTTCTTTAAATGTTTGGTAGAATTAACCAGTGAAACCTTCTGATTCTGGACTTTTCTTTTGGGAAAGTTTTTGATTACTGATTCAATTTCCCTACTAGTAATTGATTTGTTTTGATTTTCTGTTTCTTTCTAGTTCAGTCTTGGTAAGTTGTATGATTCTGGGAATGTATCAATTTCTTCTAGGTTGTACAGTTGTTGGCTTATAATTGTTCACAGTCTTTTATGATCCTTTGCATTTCTATGGTATTAGTTGAAAATTTTCCCCTTTCTTTTATTCTTGGTAAGTCTAACTAAAGCTTTGTCTATTTTATCTTTTCAAAAACCAGTCATGTGTACCCATGGCTGATTCATGTTGATGTGTGGCAAAAAATGTCACAATATTGTAAAGTAATTATTCTCCAATTAAAATAAATAAATTTAAAAATAAATAAAACCATAAAAAAAACAGTCCTTAGATTTATATTTTCTATTGTTATCCCTGCCTCTATTTCATTTATTTCTGCTTTGATCCTTATTATTCCCATGCTTCTGCAACTTTGTGCTTGATTTGTTCATTTTCTAGTTTTTTGAAGTGTAAGTTTAAATAATTTATTTTACATATTTCTTTTTTCTTTAAATGTGAGCATTTATCATAATGAGCTTCTTTCTTAGGATTGCTTTTGCTACATCTCATAAGTTTTGGTAGGTTGTGTTACTGTTTTCATTTGTTCAAGATGTTTTGGTTTCCCTTTGACTTGTTCAAGAGTGTGTTGTTTACTTTTCTACATGTTTGTAAATTTTCTAGTTTTTCTCTTGTGATTTCTAGTTTTTCCAACCATTGTGGTTGGAAAAGATAGTTGGCATGATTTCAGCCTACTTTAGTCTGCTGAGATTTGTTTTGTGACCTATGATATGATCTATCCTAGAGAATGTTCCATGTGTGCTTGAGAAGAATGTTTATTCTGCAGCTGTTGAATGGCTTGTTCTGTATGGCTATTCAGTTCAGTTCAGTTCAGTTCAGTCACTCAGTCGTGTCTGACTCTTTGCGATCCCATGAATCACAGCATGCCAGGCCTCCCTGTCCATCACCATCCCCTGGAGTTCACTCAGACTCACGTCCATCGAGTCTGTGATGCCATCCAGCCATCTCATCCTTGGTTGACCCCTTCTCCTCCTGCTCCCAATCCCTCCCAGCATCAGAGCCTTTTCCAATGAGTCAACTGTTCGCATGAGGTGTCCAAAGTACTGGAGCTTCAGCTTTAGCATCATTCCTTCCAAAGAAATCCCAGGGTTGATCTCCTTCAGAATGGACTGGTTGAATCTCCTTGCAGTCCAAGGGACTCTCAAGAGTCTTGTCCAACACCACAGTTCAAAAGCATCAATTCTTCGGCGCTCAGCCTTCTTCACAGTAATATAAAGTATAGTTCAAGGCCAGTTTTTCCTTGCTGAGACTGTATGGATGATCTAGTTATCCATTATTGGAAGTAGGGTACTGAAGTCCCCTACTGTTATAGTACTGTAGTCATTCCTCTCTTCAGGCCTATTAGTATTTGCTTAATATATTTAGATCCTCTGATATTGAGTATTTGTGTATTTTTGATAGTTGTATCATCCTTTGATGAATTGACCCATTTATCAAAATATAATGGTATTTGTCTCTTATTACAGTTTTTGGCTTAAAATGTATTTTGTCTGAGAAAAGTACTGCTACCTCTTCTCTCTTTTGGTTTTCATAAGCACTGAATATCTTTTGTCATCTCTTCACTTTGAGCTTATGTGTGTTCTTAAACCTGAAGTGAGTTTCTTGTAGGCACCATATAGTTGGGTCTTGTTTTTTTAAGTCTATTCAGCTACTCTATGTCTTTTGATTAAAGAATTTAATCTGTTTATTTAAAATAATTATTGATAGATAAGGCCTTGCCATATTGTTTTTCTGTTTTGAAGTTACCTTGTTCCTTTCTTCTTCTCTTTCTCTCTTTCTTTGTGAATTGATGATTTTCTACAATGATATGCTTTGATTCTTTTCTCTTTACTGTTTCTGAATAGGTTTTTGCTTTGTGGTTACCATGTGGCTTACATAAAACATCTTATAGTGTAATAGTCCATTTTAGGCTGTCAACAACTTAACTTTGATTGCAAGCAAAAACTTTCTCCCACATTTTATGTTTTGATGTCACAATTTACATCTTTTCATTTTGTGTATCTATGAACAGATTATTATAGCTATACTTATTTTTAATATTTAAAAACTTTATAGTAAAGTGAATAATACACTTTCATATTACAGTACTAGAATATTCTGAATCTGACTATATCCTTACCTTTACCAATATGTTGTATGTTTTTATATGTTTTCATATTACTAATTAAGTCTCTTTGGCACTAAGCTATGCCACCTTAGGGAAGGAGGTGATACAGGTAAAGTGAAACTGTTCCTCTTCCTCACTTCAACGTGTTCAGTCTTGAATTTTTTTCTCCAATAGTGTGCTTTAACTTTTCCATTAGATTCCTGAACTTCCACAAACACATTCTATTCATGGGTAACTGTTAAAATTTGTGTTTTTGTGGGGAGGGAAGATAGTAGAAAATTCCTGCTTCACCTTTTTGATGATGTCACTCTCCTGTTGTCTTTGAAGTTGATTCCAGCACTGTGGAATGTGTATGATACTTGCTTTAGGACTATACAACAGCAGTGTATTACACTAAATGACTGTTTAAGAACCTGAGAGAATTTGTGCTTGTGAAGTAGTAACTATCCCCCAAGTATGTTGTTCCTTCTCATATAGTAGGTGACTTCATTGGCAATTTCCCACAGTCTCCTCAAGATGCATGGATTCGTACAGTTTTTACCTAGCTGTCAGCAGAACAGTCGGTGTGGGTTCTAGTAGCCACATGCATATTTTAACTTTCCATTTGGTGTTTTGGCAGGAATGCAAGATTTCAATTACCTCAGCAGCAACTGCTTTGAGATTACTGTGGAGCTTAGCTGTGAAAAGTTTCCACCTGAAGAGACTTTGAAGAACTACTGGGAGGATAACAAAAACTCCCTCATTAGCTACATTCACCAGGTAAACCCAGTCTCCAGCATAAAATGGGAGATCTAAGTGCACAATAGTCACCTGGTGCACAAGAGTCTATATGAATCCACCTGACCCAGAGTGAGAAGGCTACATTTGGAAAATGCATCAGTCGTAATTCAAATAGTCTTTCATTTGTAATTGGTTTTTTAGTTCATGAATATTCGCTGAGAACTGATTAAACTGGAGTTATGGAAAGGTAGAGTGACACTCTCTCTTCTTTCATATTGCATTAATCAAGGGCAATCCTAAGATACTCCTCTACCCTGATCACCTTGGGTTTGTCAGACATTCCAGGCAGGACCAAAGCTAGAATGAGGTAAATGAGGCACCCAGGATACAAAACTTAATGAGCCATTCACTCCCAGGGCTATGCAGGTGTAGGATCAGCACCTAGGAGTGAAAGTCTCCTTATGCCTCACTCGTCACAGCCCAGACTCAGCTGGAGATGAGGTAATGGCAATGATGGGTAAGTTACATATACTGGGCATTAACTCTTTCCCAGGCATTATTCTAAATGCCTTACATGTAGTAATTGATTAATTTAATTGTCACAACCCCATGAGGAAAGTTATATCACAATCAACATCATCTTCTTTTATTCCACCACCATTATCACCCATGAACTAAAAATAAGAAATCAGAAGCACAGAGAAGTTAAACAACTTGTCTGAAGTTATTCTGCCAGAATCCAGGCTGTCTAGTTCCAGAATCACCATGCTGTATTGCCTCTCATGACATAAATTTAGATCTTTAGCAGAGAGTCACTGTACAGAATTTTGGAGAATCTCACCATGGGTAAGAATAAAATACCTACCTGTTCAGACTTGATCCAGGCCAGTTCCCTGTTAACCCCATCCCTCTGTACTAGGTAGAGACCGACACCAGGGGCAGTACTGTTGGGAAAGACCTAAGGACTCTGTTCTTTGCTTGCAGTGCCTTGACAGTTTCACTTTCCATTCTGTATGTGGCCATTTACATCCAAAGTCAGGGAGAGTAATGTTAGTTTCATATACTGGCAGGTAGTATAGACTGATTTTTAAACTAATTTGATATAAACAAATGCTATTATATAGATAAGTAGCTATTTGCACATACATGTACATATAAACGGGCTTCCCAGGTGGCATTAGTAAAGAACCTGCTTGCCAATGCAGGAGACATAATAGACACAAGTTTGATCCCTGGATCAGGAAGATCCTCCAGAGAAGGGAATGGCAACCCACTCCAGTGTTCTTGCTTGGGAAATTCCAAGGACAGAGGAACCTGGTGGGCTATAGTCCATAGGGTTGCAAAGAATAGGACACCACTGAAGTGACTTAGCTCACACCCACAGGTACATAGAAACATATACACGTGAACCCAATGCATTAAAAATGTGAAATCAGCTTAAGAATTCTTTTACACTTGTCAAGTATCCATGCTGCTGCTGTTAAGTCACTTCAGTTGTGTCCGACTCTGTGCAACCCCATAGACGGCAGCCCACCAGGCTCCCCCGTCACTGGGATTCTCCAGGCAAGAACACTGGAGTGGGTTGCCATTTCCTTCTCCAATGCATGAAAATGAAAAGTCAAAGTGAAGTCGCTCAGTTGTGTCCGACTCTTGGCAATCCCATGGACTGCAGCCGACCAGGTGTCTCTGTCCATGGGATTTTCCAGGCAAGAGTACTGGAGTGGGCTGCCATTGCCTTCTCCACAAGTATCCATGTACCTTACCAAAAGGTATTATCATGGAATAGATACAGTGATGACAGTGATTAAAAAACATCCATTATACAGGATTTGTATCAGTCAGTGGAATTAACATAAAAGTGCATGTTAACACAAAAAGATATTTTCAACAACAAAGCTAAAGATAATTAGCTATGTTGATTCTGAAAAAATCTTAGTGGGCACCCTTGTAGAATGTCGTTTTAGGAGAGCTATATTTGGATGGATATTTTAAGAGCAAAATTTAAAAGTAAAGTTGTAGGCAGAGTAAGTAAGATGGGGCTATTTGGTGTGTTCTTTGCTTAGATATTAAAGAATGCTTCCTTAATTCAATACGTTTCATTTTATTTATTTTTACAGCAAAAAATTTATTAAGCTACTTTTATGTCCTAGGCACCCTCTCTCTCTGGAGAGAGTGTGTTTCATCTTAAGTTCAGATATCAATATCTAACTAAAAGAGAGGATGATAAATGTTAACATAAAGAGCAATAGCAGTACACAGAAGGGTCCTTAAGCCAGTGCTGCCAGTTCAGAAAAGGCTTCTTGGAGCTGTGCTCTAGGATTCCCTACAGTTGATGTCAGTAAATTATTATCCCGTCAAGAATTAAAAGAAAAAGTTCAGCTACTATTTAAGTTCTCAGTTCTAATTTATTTATTTTTTACTGTGCTGAACCTTCATTGCTGCACATGAACCTTCATTGCTGCACATGAACTTATTCTAGTTGCAGTGAGTGGGGGTTACTCTCTAGTTGTGGTGTGCAAACTTCTTATTGTGGTGTCTTCTCTGGTTGCAGAGCGTGGGTTCTAGAGTGTGCAAGCTCAGTAGTTGTGGCTCATGGGCTCTAGAGCACAGGCTTAGTAGTTGTGGTGCTGAGGCTCAGTTGCTGTGGTGCATGGTTATGGCATGTGGAATCTTCCTGGACCAGGGGTTGAACCTATGTTCCTTGGATTGGCAGGTGGATTCTTAACCACTAAACTACCAAGGAAGTCCTATCTTAGTTCTTGAGAAAAAAATGCACTATAAAACAAAACCCATTCTCTCCACATCCTCTCCAGCATTTATTGCTTGCAGATTTTTGGATCGCAGACATTCTGACTGGTGTGAAGTGGTACCTCATTGTGGTTTTGATTTGCATTTCTCTAATAATGAGTGATGTTGAGCATCTTTTCATGTGTTTGTTGGCCATCCATATGTCTTCTTTGGAGAAATGTCTATTTAGTTCTTTGGCCCATTTTTTGATTGGGTCGTTTATTTTTCTGGAATTGAGCTGCAGGAGTTGCTTGTATATTTTTGAGATTAGTTGTTTGTCAGTTGCTTCATTTGCTATTATTTTCTCCCATTCGGAAGGCTGTCTGTTCACTTTGCTTATGTTTTCCTCCTACACTGTTGGTGGGAATGCAAACTAGTACAGCCACTATGGAGAACAGTGTGGAGATTCCTTAAAAAATTGCAAATAGAACTGCCTTATGACCCAGCAATCCCACTGTTGGGCATACACACAGAGGAAACCAGAATTGAAAGAGACACATGTACCCCAATGTTCATTGCAGCACTGTTTATAATAGCCAGGACATGGAAACAACCTAGATGTCCATCAGTAGATGAATGGATAAGAAAGCTGTGGTACATATACACAATGGAATATTACTCAGCCATTAAAAAGAATACATTTGAATCAGTTCTGCTGAGATGGATGAAACTGGAGCCGATTATACAGAGTGAAGTGAGCCAGAAAGAAAAACACCAATACAGTATACTAACACATATATATGGAATTTAGGAAGATGGCAATGATGACCCTGTGTGCAGGACAGCAAAAAAGACACAGAGGTGTATAGCGGACTTTTGGACTCAGAGGGAGAGGGAGAGGGTGTGATGATTTGGGAGAATGGCATTGAAACATGTATAATATCATGTAAGAATCGAAATGCCAGTCTATGTCGGATGCAGGATATGACACGCTTGGGGCTGACGCGCGGGGATGACCCAGAGAGATGTTGTGGGGAGGGGGGTGGGAGGGGGGTTCATGTTTGGGAACGCATGTACACCTGTGGTGGATTCATGTCAATCTATGCCAAAACCAATACAGAATTGTAAAGTAAAAATTAAAAATTAAAAAAAAAAAAAAAAAACCCAAACGTATGCCATCAGAAAGAGTAGCGTGATTGGCATATTTATGGTGGCAGGTGCATTAATTAATCTAAAAGCTGTATCAGTTTACATAAGAATCAGCTGAAAAGAAGAGGGATCAGATGATACAGTCCTGTTTTATGCCTCTTGAAATGCAAATTTGATCTGTCGACAGATGCCTGTGACCCGTCCTGGTGTGACATCACTATTATTGTACAGAATGTATGGAAGCAGTAAGACTGGTATTTGCAGTGAACACACACCAACTTGCCTCAAAGGACACTCCAGATTAGGGAATCAAACGCTGGTGGAATATCAGTGAAGGCTTCCAAAAGTTCTGTGTTGAAATTGTTTCACGGCAGTGGAACAATATGGTGGTGATTAATAACTGAACACTTGGGCCTAAAATCTAATCATTGACTAGTTTTATAACAGATGGAAAATAGGTGATTCCTTTCATTTCAGTTCAGTCGCTCAGTCGTGTCTGACTCTTTGTGACCCCAGGGACCGCAGCATGCCAGGCCTCCCTATCCATCACCAACTACCGAGGGCTACACAAACTCATGTCCATTGAGTTGGTGATGCCATCCAACCATCTAATCCTCTGTCATCCCCTTCTCCTCCTGCCGTCAATCTTTTCCAGCATCAGGGTCTTTTCAAACGAGTCAGCTCTTCACATCATGTGGCCAAAATATCGGAGTTTCAGCTTCAGCATCAGTCCTTCAATGAATACTCAGGATTGATCTCCTTTAGGGTGGACTGGTTGGATCTCCTTGCAGTCCAAGGGACTCTCAAGAGTCTTCTCCAACACCACAGTTCAAAAGCATCAATTCTGCTGTGCTCAGCCTTCTTCACCATCCAACTCTCACATCCATACTTGACTACTGAAAAAACCATAACCTTGACTAGATGGACATTTGTTGGCAAAGTAATGTCTCTGCTTTTTAATATGCTATCTAGACTGGGCATAACTTTCCTTCCAAGGAGCAAGCGTCTTTTAATTTCATGGCTGCAATCACTATCTGCATGATTTTGGAGCTCAAAAAATAAACAAATAAAGTCAGCCACTGTTTCTCCATCTATTTCACATGAAGTGATGGGACTGGATGCCATGATCTTTGTTTTCTGAATGTTGAGCTTTAAGCCAACTTTTTCACTCTCCTCTTTCACTTTCATCAAGAGGCTTTTGAGTTCCTCTTCACTTTCTGCCATAAGGGTGTGTCATCTACATATCAGGTTATTGGTATTTCTCCCAGCTATCTTGGTTACAGCCTGTGCTTCATCCAGCCCAGCATTTCTCATGATGTACTCTGCATAGAAGTTAAATAAGCAGGGTGACAATATACAGCCTTGACGTACTCCTTTTCCTATTTGGAACCAGTCTGTTGTTCCATGTCCAGTTCTAACTGTTGCTTCCTGACCTGCATACAGATTTCTCAAGAGGCACATCAGGTAGTCTGGTACTCCCACAGAATTTTCCACTGTTTATTGTGATCCACACAGTCAAAGGCTTTGGCATAGTCAAGAAAGCAGAACTAGATGTTTTTCTGGAACTCTCTTGCTTTTTCCATGATCCAGCGGATGTTGGCAATTTGATCTCTGGTTCCTCTGCCTTTTCTAAAACCAGCTTGAACATGTGAAAATTCACAGTTCACGTATTGCTGAAGCCTGGCTTGGAGAATTGTGAGCGTTACTTTACCAGCATGTAAGATAAGTGCAGCTGTGTAGTAGTTTGAGCATTCTTTGGCATTGCCTTTCTTTGGGATTGGAATGAAAACTGACCTTTTCCAGTCCTGTGGCCACTGCTGAGTTTTCCACATTTGCTAGCATATTGAGTGCAGCACTTTCACAGCATCATCTTTTAAGATTTGAAAGAGCTCAACTGGAATTCCATCACCTCTACTAGCTTAGTGATGCTTCCTAAGGCCCACTTGACTTCACATTCCAGGATGTCTGGCTCTAGGTGAGTGATCACACCATCGTGATCATTTGAGTCATGAAAATCTCTTTTGTACAGTTCTTCTGTGTATTCTTGCCACCTCTTAATATCTTCTGCTTCTGTTAGGTCTATACCATTTCTGTCCTTTATCGAGCCCATCTTTGCATGAAACGTTCCCTTGGTATCTCTAATTTTCTTGAAGAGATCTCTAGTCTTTCCTATTCTGTTGTTTTCCTCTATTTCTTTGCACTGATCACTGAGGAAGGCTTTCTTATCTCTCCTTGCTCTTCTTTGGAACTCTGCATTCAAATGGGTATATCTTTACTTTTCCCCTTTGCTTTTTGCTTCTCTTCATTTCACAGCTATTTATAAGACCTTCTCAGACAGCCATTTTGCTTTTTTGCATTTCTTTTCCATGGAGATGGTCTTGATCCCTGTTTCCTGCACAATGTCACCAACCTCCGTCCATAGTTCATCAGCAATCTGTCTATCATATCTAGTCCCTCAAATCTATTTCTAACATCCACTGTATAATCGTAAGGGATTTGATTTAGGTCATACCTGAATGGTCTAGAGGTTTTCCCTACTTTCTCCTATTTAAGTTTGAATAGGGCATAAGGAGTTCATGATCTGAACCACAGTCACCTCTGGTCTTGTTTTTGCTGACTGTATAGAGCTTCTCAATCATTGGCTGCAAAGAATATAATCAATCTGATTTCCGTGTTGGCTATCTGGTGATGTCCATATGTAGAGTCTTCTTTTCTTGTTGGAAGAGGGTGTTTGCTATGACCAGTGCGTTCTCTTGGCAAAACTCTATTGGTGATTAGGAGATCCAATTCAATGATTGGTTGAGAAGAAATCTCTTGCCGAACCTTAAGAGGATGTTTTTAGGACCTGAAGTTGTTAAGTTAATCAACATAAATAGTTTGCTAAAAAGAGCTCCTATGAAATAGCCATGGAACTGTCTAGTTCTCAAAATTTCCAAAGAATTTTTCAAAGAATTGTTCATGAGCACTTCCCTCAACTCATCTAGATTATTGTTAAAAATGAGTTTTCAGTCCCAACACTGAATCACACTCCTTGAAGGGCAGGAGTATTTGAAGATTTAAGGGTTATTGACAAACAATTCTAGCAACAATGAAGATTTAATTTTTTTGTTTTTTAGCCTTGCTTGATTGAGGTGTTTGGAATCTGGGGAGGGAGAATTATAGGAAGAACAAGTGTAGTAAAATAACTTCCCCAGATATGAGTGAAATTTATTAATAAACTTCTGGGATTTCTTTTGCAAACACCATAAAATGCCTGTGTTTTCCAGTTTGCATTCCTGTGGAGTCCTGGTAGCCCATAACATTTCCATTGAGATTTACTCCTAAAGTGGAAAATTTCAAACAGAAAAATAATGCTCCATAATTGGTATATCAGACATTTATTTATTTAACCATCATCTCTTCAAGAAAATTAGAGATACCAAGGGAACATTTCATGCAAAAATGGGCTCGATAAAGGACAGAAATTGTATGTACCTAACAGAGAAGATATTAAGAAGAGGTGGCAAGAATACACAGAAGAACTGTACAAAAAAGATCTTCACAACCCGGATAATCACGATGGTGTGATCACTTATCTAGAGCCAGACATCCTGGAATGTGAAGTTAAGTGGGCCTTAGAAAGCATCACTACGAACAAAGCTAGTGGAGGTGATGGAATTCCAGCTGAGCTATTTGAAATCCTGAAAGATGATGGTGTGAAAGTGCAATATGCCAGCAAATGTGAAAAACTCAGCAGTGGCCACAGGACTGGAAAAGGTCAGTTTTCATTCCAATCCCAAAGAAAGGCAATGCCAAAGAATGCTCAAACTACTACACAATTGCACTCATCTTACATGCTGGTAAAGTAATGCTCACAATTCTCCAAGCCAGGCTTCAGCAATATGCGAACCATGAACTTCCAGATGTTCAAGCTGGTTTTAGAAAAGGCAGAGGAACCAGAGATCAAATTGCCAACATCCACTAGATCATGGAAAAAGCAAGAGAGTTCCAGAAAAACATCTATTTCTGCTTTCTTGACTATGCCAAAGCCTTTGACTGTGTGGATCACAATAAAGTGTAGAAAATTCTGAAAGAGATGGGAATACCAGACTATCTGATGTGCCTCTTGAGAAACCTGTATGCAGGTCACTAAGCAACAGTTAGAACTGGACATGGAACAACAGACTGGTTCCAAATAGGAAAAGGAGTACGTCAAGGCTGTATATTGTCACCCTGCTTATTTAACTTCTATGCAGAGTACATCATGAGAAATGCTGGGCTGGAGGAAGCACAAGCTGGAATCAAGATTGCCGGGAGAAATATCAATAACCTCAGATATGCAGGTGACACTACCCTTATGGCAGAAAGTGAAGAGGCACTAAGGAGCCTCTTGATGAAAGTGAAAGAAGGAGAGTGGAAAAGTTGACTTAAAGCTCAACATTCAGAAAACGAAGATCAAGGCATCTGGTCCCATCACTTCATGAGAAATAGATGGGGAAACAGTGGAAACAGTGTCAGACTTTATTTTGGGGGGCTCCAAAATCACTACAGATGGTGACTGCAGCCATGAAATTAAAAGATGCTTGCTCCTTGGAAGAAAAGTTATGACCAACCTAGATAGCATATTGAAAAGCAGAGACATTACTTTGCCAAGTAAGGTCCGTCTAGTCAAGGCTATGGTTTTTCCAGTAGTCATGTATGGATGTGAGAGCTGGACTTTGAAGAAGGCTGAGTACCGCAGAATTGATGCTTTTGAACTGTGGTGTTGGAGAAGACTCTTGAGAGTCCCTTGGACTGCAAGGAGATCCAACCAGTCCATTCTGAAGGAGATCAGCCCTGGGATTTCTTTGGAAGGAATGATGCTGAAGCTGAAACTCCAGTACTTTGGCCACCTTATGTGAAGAGTTGACTCATTGGAAAAGACTCTGATGCTGAGAGGGATTGGGGGCAGAAGGAGAAGGGGACGACAGAGGATGAGATGGCTGGATGGCATCACTGACTCGATGGACGTGAGTCTGAGTGAACTCTGGGAGATGGTGATGAACAGGGAGGCCTGGCATGCTGCAATTCATGGAGTCACAAAGAGTCAGACGCAACTGAGCAACTGAAATGAACTGAACTGAGCAAATTGGTTTATTTCTCACCCTCGGTTCTTGTCTCATAGTAACAAAGATTTAGAATGATGGATTAAAGAGTTTGAAAAAACAGACAAGTTACAGTCCAGTTATAGCTCAAGCAGACAGAACTTTTTTTAAAGAGACGTGGAAGTAGGCCAATCCCAAAGGAGTCATAACAATCCCTCTTGGCTTATCCTGTTACACTTCCTGTCTCTTCCTCTTGGTTCTGTCCTGTGCAAAATAGGGCCTGTACTCACCACCTATCAGGAAAGGGCATACACTCAAGGCCAATTGGCACTTGCAAGTTACGCAGCAACAGTCTCTGTTGTGCATGTCTTTCCCATCATTCAGTTTGTACAATCAGATATATGTATATATGAACACATACATATTTATGACTATGTAAGAATCCATAAGTCCATACATATTATGAGTATTTATGAGTCCTTAATGGGCTCCTAGCTGTTTAAGGTTACTTGAAGAAGTCCCTGTGGTTAGTTTGTGTTCACTGTAGCCCCTGTGGTTAGTTTGTGTTCACTGTGTGCCTAGGGCACATGTGCACGAGTTGGAAAAGTCACTGTGGTTATTTTTGTAGAATATCTGTGAGCTCTCCTGGGTGTGTTTAGGATGGGGTTTAGAGATCAGCTTGCATCCTTTTCAGCTAGGCCACCGCTTGTTGCTCATGCCTAATTTCCTACCTAACATAACTATTTGTTAATCACATACTGTAATTTAAGTGTTGGGTTGCAGAGGCAGAAAAACATACAATTATGAATATTAATGGGTATATTTATACCTAATGTAGGTGAATTATGTGTTTTTGAAGTGATTGATTTATTTTTGCAATGACAAGGAAATTTTAAATTTATATATCAGATTATAATGCCCCAAGATGAATAAATTGATCTCTACAATTTTTCTAATACTTTTACCATGTGAATTTCATTTAGAAAGCTAACTTCTCTTGTTTCCAGTAGCTAAATTTCAGTCTCATTCAATGTTGGCTGGCTAATCCATAGGTGAGTCTTGAGGAAAAGATTAAAAATATCTTTTTGTTTTAAAAATGTGTTTACTGTCTTCTCACTTTACTGGTTGCCATTAAAATTATTATTATTATTGCAAATGTATCACTTAAAAATGTTTATTTATTTGGCTGCATTGGATCTTAGTTTTAGCACATAGGATTTTCAATCTTCGGCATGCAGGATTTTTTAGTTGTGGCATGTGGGATCTAGTTCTCTGACCAGGGATCAAACTCAGGCCTCCTGCATTGAGAGCACAGTCTTAGCCACTGAACCACCCGGAAAGTCCCTGTATCACTTTTTTATCACGAGTAAATTGTGTTTGGAGAAAAGAATTATGTGTTATAAAGAGTTTTATTTTTTTAATAACAAATTCAAAAAATTTTTATTAGTATACAAAGGGTATCTCTTTGATAAAACACTGTACCACTGCCATATTTACTCTCCAATGACAAAGGGACACATGAGATTTATTCTACTTTCTGTAGGAAAATATGTAAATATCATCAATAGCAAAAGAAAATTCATTTTCTGGGGTCATATGAGTGAAGAGCAACTGGGGCAGGGTGGATGGTGTTTTGCTAAATTATCAAGATTGATAGATTATCATTTGATATCCCAGAAGCAGTACTTTCTCAAAGACCTTAAGTGACCCTCCTTTACTTCAAATACATGTTGACTTTGTTGAATTATCATTTAGAAATAAAGTTGTTTTGATGACAGCAACTTAATTCAATAGCTTGTTCTCAACATAAAATCTTTTTTATTAATAAACCCAGGTTTCCGTTAGTAAGTTCACTGACTTTTCATGCAGTGATTTTCAACCAAAATAATATTATTAATGGGTTTAATGCAAAAATATTCACAGTATATATACCCTTTTATCTAAAAGGAACAAGTATTGAAGGGCTATAATGTGATATCTTGTTAACTGATATATGACATATAAAGTATACATAATTAACCAAATTTAAAATAGAAAGCAATAGAATATGTTCAGACCAGAACTGTTTTACACATTGACAGGTTTTTGTTTGTTTGTTTGTTTTGGTGGTTTGAAAGGTACTTCAAAGTCTTATTTGACTCAGAATAAGATATCAATTTTCCAGGGGTTACTTCTCATTTGTCTACTTGAGAAAAAGCAGAGTAAAGAATGTACACAAAATTCAGTGACTTTTTGAGCTTGTTTTGATTCCTAAACAATAGGAATCTGCAGTATTTTGCTAGAAAATAAGGAGATGTTTGATATGAAGCATGTTTTTAGGTTGTTTCTAATACAAATTTGTTGTTGTTGTTGTTATTCTTGACCATCACAGATACACCGAGGAGTTAAAGGATTTGTCCGAGATCTTCAGGGTAACCCAATTGCTAATGCCACCATCTCTGTGGAAGGAATAGACCATGATGTCACATCTGGTGGGTGTTCTTTGCTGTGATCAAAGGCTCTAGTATTACATATGAGACCGTGGCTACTTCTTAGCCTAGTTACATTCTTATACTGTTCTATGCAAAGCAATTAAATGCCTCATGTCTCTTTACACTGTCTCTCTCCAGCTTTGATCTAGTTAAATTTTTATCTGGGGAACAGATCAGGCAGTTACTTAGGAGGGCTGTGAGGCAGGGCCATCTGTGAGACTCTTTGCAGTTGTCAAGGCAAAGAAAGATGAACCAGCTGGAATTAAAATGCTGTCTCTTAATGATCTCTCCTAAGAAGAGATTCTAAAGAGCTGTTAATTGGTGAAACTCAGGAAGGAGCAGAAGAGTGGGAAGGAGGGTAACTGCCTGTGTTTTGTTGTCCAGGATGTCCCATCCATTTCTTCATTTAATCTGTATCATAAAGCCGGATGTATCCAAGGCTGAAAAGGACCTTACAGGATTGAAGTTGATGTTAATTATTTCTAGGTTTAAAGCCTTCTTTCCATTTTCCTAGTTTGGGGGAAATGATGTGTTTTTCTGACAAACCTATTTACTCCTGTTAATAAACATCTCTCCAACTCATTTTAGTGTAATTCTCATTTGTTGGTATCTTATCAAAAACAACAATATCTTTTTAGCTATAAACTCTACATGTTTCAAGACCTTAGCATTAGTTAACCTTTAAATTAGTTCCCAAACATCCTATACCATTAACTCTTATTTAACCTCACATTTATAATTTGTATTTTTTAATCTTGAATATTTTTTTTCTAAAAATCCATTTATTTATTCAAACAACAATGCTTATCAATACCTGGTGAAGTGCAAGCCTACCTTCTGGACCAATATGCTAGAACCTATGCCAAATTTTTGCTCCTTTCACTCCCGGGGCGGGACCTCTTGAAGGACCTAGGCCGGCACCCTATGGCCACAAGCAACTGCTTTTGTTAACCTTAGTAGCATATAAACATTATTTTCTCTGCATTCCAGATGTGAAAATTTTAGGAAAATCTCACGTTGGCAGTATAAATAGGTAGAAAGGAATGAAATCTGAGGAGCAGGTTCTGGGACTGTAGCTTTTTTAAAAATTAATTTATTTTTTATTGAAGGATAATTGCTTTACAGAATTTTGCTCTTTTCTGTCAAACCTCAACATGAATCAGCCATAGGAATACATATATCCCTTCCCTTTTGAAACTCCCTCCCACCTCCCTCCCCATCCCACCCTTCGAGGATGATACAGAGCCCCTGTTTGAGTTTCCTGAGCCATACAGCAAATTCCCATTGACTATTTTACATATGGTAATGTAAGTTCTATGTTACTCTTAACATACATCTCACCCTCTTCTCCCCTCTCCCCATGTCCATAAGTCTATTCTCTATGTCTGTTTCTCCATTGTTGCCCTGTAAATAAATTCTTTAGTGCCATTTTTCTAGATTCCATATATATGCATTAATATAAGGTATTCATCTTTCTCTTTCTGACTCACTTCATTCTGTATATGTTCTAGGTTCATCCACCTCATTAGAACTGACTCAAATGCATTCCTTTTTATGACTGAGTAATATTCCATTGTGTATATGTACCACAACTTCTTTATCCATTCATCTGTCCATGGAAATCTAGGTTGCTTCCATGTTCTAGCTATTGTAAATAGTACTGCAATGAATGATGAGATACACGTTTCTCTTTCAATTTTGATTTCCTCAGGGCATATGCCTAGAAGTGGGATTGCTGGCTCATATGGTGGTTTTACTCCTAGTTTATTTTAAGGAATCTCCATACCATCTTCCATAGTGGCTGTATCAATTTACATTCCCAGCAAAAGTGCAAGAGCGTTCCCTTTTCCCCACACTCTCTCCAGCATTTATTGTTTGTAGGCTTTTTGTGAGGTGATATCTCATTATAGTTTTGATTTGCATTTCTCTAATAATAAACAATGTTGAGCATCTTTTCATGTGTTTGTTAGCCATCTGTATGTCTTCTTTGGAGAAATGTCTGTTTAGGTCTTTTTCCCACTTTTTGATTGGGTTGTTTGTTTTTCTGGCATTGAGTTATATGAGCTGCTTGTATATTTTGGAAATTAATCCTTTATCAGTTGTTTCATTTGCTATTGTTTTCTCCCATTCTGAAGGTTGTCTTTTCACCTTGCTTATAGTTTCCTTTGCTGTATAAAAGCTTTTAAGTTTAATCAGGTCCCACTTGTTTACTTTTGTTTTTATTTCTGTTACTCTAGGAAGTGGGTCATAGAGGATCTTGCTTTGATTTATGTCATTGAGTATTCTGCCTATGTTTTCCTCTAAGAGTTCTATAGTTTCTGGTCTTACATTTAGGTCTTTAATCCATTTTGAGTTTATCTTTGTGTATGGTGTTTGGAAGTGTTCTAATTTCATTCTTTACATGAAGCTGTCCAGTTTTCCCAGCACCATTTATTGAAGAGGCTGTCTTTGCCCCATTGTATATTCTTGCTTCCTTTGTCAAAAATAAGGTACCCATAGGTGCATAGGTTTTTTTCTGGGCTGTCTATTTTGACCACAGTCTACAGGGTCACAAAGAGTCGGACATGACCTAAGTGACCCTGCACACATAAATGCAAGACTATTTTTTTTGCCTGTGGCATCTCTTCCCCTGTGAGAGTTGAGCGTGAACATGGTGCAGTTGCTTGGGTTTCAGGGACCCTGGTGGCACCGAGTGTGCAGGATCACAAACTGCTACCGCTGCAGGAGATATGGCCCTATCAGAGTCTTTTTTGAGCCTCTTGTAGCTGGTGATCAGAAGGCCTCTTTGGCCAGTCTTTCTTCACAGCTCCACCCATTCGAACACTTAGAGGGCTCCTTTGTTTGGGGTCCTTCTCTGTTGTTTGGCGTGTCAAGCACATAGAAAGGCCCCCCCTGACTGGGGTCATACTCTGTAGACCGGCACATGGGACGCTTAAAGGGGCACCTGGGTGGGTTCCTGCTCTGTAGTTTGGCACATCAGTCACTGAAAGGAGTACCCTGTGTGGGGTCCTACTCTGTAGTTCAGTGCAGTCAGGCATTTGATGGGCCAGCCTCTCTGTTGTTCAGCTGCCAATCCTGGCATGCGGGGAGAGAGAGGCTATGATGATCACTCCACCCCGTACGCATGACTCAGCAGTATCGCCTTGCTTCCATGGCTGCTTGGCTTTCTTCTACTGGCATTTCCCACCACTATCCCCTCCCTCACATCCCCTCAATCTATCTGTTTGCAGTCAACAGCAGCCCTTACCCTGGGATTGCTCCACAATCCCTAAACTCCAGCTCCCAGCAGCTGCCCCTTCCAGGAGACCAGCATTCCTGCCCGGGGTATGAATGGCTGTGGCAAGGACTCTCTGATTCTCATTCCATTTAGGCTGCCACAGATCAGCAGTTTCACTCTCAGCCTTAAATGTTTCTCTTCTGACTCAGACAATTACCCCAATGTGGGGATTGGACCCCTGCTTCAGTTCCCCCACCCACCAAAGGCAGGTCCAGTCCTACTAACACTCCTGTTTTCTCCCATAGTTCCTTCATCCTACCGAGTTTTGTGGTTCTATATATTCTTTTCCACTGGTCGGGTACTCCTGTCCACTCTCAGCTGGTGTTCTGAATGCACTTCTATGTCTGAAAGTGTATTCCTGATGTATCCATGAAGAGAGATGTACTCCATGTCCATCTACTCCTCTGCCATCTTGTTCTCCCTTGACACTGCAGTTTTTCAAGGGCAGCACAGGGTAGTAAGGAGAAACAAGCAATGGGGCAGTGGAGTCAAAGGTGGAGAGAAAATGTAGTGCCTTGTCCTGGAAGCCTGGAAGTATTTCAGGAGAGATGAAATGTGAAGTGTCAGGAAAGATGCACCTTTGAATGAGGCAGTGTGGAGTGTTGATGAGTCTATTTCAGTGGACTGTGGAGGAGGAGGAAAGGGCCTGAAATGGAGAGTATTGACAAGTCTTTCTAGAACTTTTGCTGTAAAGTGAAGAAGAGAGATGAGACACTAGGTTAAAGGAGATGTAGAGTCCATAAAAGAGAAGAGATGGTGATGGGAGTTTATTTTTTTTCTGATGGTTTCCATATTCACAGTGAAATATTAATACAATGTGAAGCATCAACTAAGAGTGAGGATGAAGAGGATGCAGTACAGGTGTTAGGAAAAGGGAAAATTCCACTTGGACCTTGCTATTCAGTGTGGCCCCTACCAAGATTGAATTCAGCAATCACCTGGAACTAGCTAGAAATGAAGAATCTCAGGCCTCATCCCAGATCTAGGGAATTAGAATTTGCTCCTTACTGTCTCTCAGGTGATTGATGTGCACTACTCTAAGAAACAGGAAAGTGAAAGGACTTGGAAGGAAAACAGAGCAGGACCAGGGCCTTGTGGTTGTAGACAGGGGACAGCTCATCATCGGTGTGTGTTTTCTCCAGCCTCTTGCAGCCACAGAGGCAGGCAGAGAGTAGAGGGGTGGGTGTTTTCCAGTGCTGATGGCTTGCCAGGCATATAAGCAGGTTGGGAACAGCACATCAGTTGAAGGAGACATGTGAGTGGATAACTAGGGGATCTGGGAACCTAAGCTGCTCAAAAAGAGGATGGAGGTACAGGAACACAACTCTGCTTAGAAATCCTCTGGAAAGCTGGTTGAAAATGCAATCCTAGAAAGCATGCCAGCTGTTTTGTCTTTTGAAATCTAAATTCTAACACGTCCCTCAGGATTTCCAAAGAGGTGCCATCAGGTCACACTTTGTGAGATACTGACCAAGACTCTCAGATCTTCAGATCTTCACAGCAAGAATCAAATTATGGTGCCAGCAGCTTGGGGACTTGAGAATATCCATTAATCTGTGTTATTTCTGACGTGAATATGATGATTCATTATATTAGAAGATTCATTAAATAACATTATTATCTGTAAAACTGCTACAAGAAATGATGCCTTCTAGAGAGTGTCATAATCTTTTAAATGGAATTTCATTAAATTCTATAAATATCTAAAGACAGAGAATAAAAAATGAATTTAGGTGGCATAACTATGAATTTCTCATATGTGCTGTGACTTGATATTCTGTTCCCCACAGCAAAGGATGGTGATTACTGGAGATTGCTCGTTCCTGGAAACTATAAACTTACAGCCTCAGCACCAGGCTATCTGGCAATAGCAAAGAAAGTGGCAGTTCCTTATAGCCCTGCTGTCAGGGTAAGTGATCATGATAATAGCTAAAATTTATTAAACACTTACCATGGGTCAATCATATTTAAATCATTATATTTAGCTTTCATAATAACTCTATGAAGTATAGTTATTATTACCCTGTTGTCCATCTGTTAAAAGATGAGAAAACTGAGGCCTTGAAAAGTTAAGTGACTTGCCCAAAGGCTCAGTGTTTAATTTAATACCACTCAATGTGAAACTCTGTTACCATTTCTCAATTTCTGAAGAGATCCACAAAAAAAATTAAATAAAACTTAAAAAAATTAAAGTTTTATTTGGTGATCTTGATTTATATCTAAATAATGTTCTGTTTGATTTATCTTTTTATCCCTAACAGCTAGTATCATACCTTACTCAATAAGTATTTTGAAAAATAAATTAGGCCTGCAATGTAATTTTAGGCACTAACTAAACATCTATTAAGCACATACTATTAGCAAAGTCAGGTCCTCTATGATAAGAACTATAAAAAATGATACTTATTTAAGTAGATGCCATTTATTGATATTTTACTACTAAGGTGATGGTGATGAGACCAAAAATCTCATAGAGCATGATTTTACTATTATCCTTGTAATATATTACTATGGAATGGCCTACAGGATTTCCAATTAAAAGCCTTACTTGAAAAGAATCTATTGTATTTTTGGTTATAAACCAAAACTTGGAGTATAAATGCTTGGTTTTGCAAGCTAAATATATTGGGTTTTTAAGTGATCCTTTGGTTTTGATTGTATGTGTTTATTAGGCTGGATATGTATTAAAATCAGGAGGTAAATTTGAACAAATGAATCCTGGAAAAATGTGCCTTCAGGGTCAGATTATAAAAGATTTCAACTATTTTGACCCTTGGCCTTTCTGCTATGTGTTAATTCAAAGAGGTTTTGAGTATTCACATTCTTAAATAACCATAGGCTTGAGTAGCCAAATCAAAGAGCTCTTAGCTCTATGTGGAATGGAGCATGGCTATCTCATGGGCCCAAATAGCTTGCATATTTGAAATAGTCCTTTGTGGAAAAATGTATGAATTTTCCATAGACCTGATGAGGATGCCCAGTCTATAGGCAAGTTGAGTTCCTGGGTTACTGATCTTCATGGTGGTTTGGAGGTGTATGTATTTCCATCAGTTCTTTCACAGATGCAAGATTCTGGAAAACAGAACCCTGTAAAAGCTACATGTTTTTTAAAATTTTTTATTTTTAATTAGAGGATAATTACTTTACAATATTGTGATGGTTTCTGCCATACATCAGTATTAATCAGCCATAGACAGAGTGAAGTAAGTTAAAAAGAGAAAGACAATATAAACTAATGCACATTATATGGAGTTTAGAACAGAGAAGGCAATAGCACCCCACTCCACTACTCTTGCCTGAAAAATCCTATGGATGGAGGAGCCTGGTGGACTGCAGTCCATGGAGTCACTAAGAGTCGGACACGACTGAGCAACTTCACTCGCACTTTTCACTTTCATGCATTGGAGGAGGAAATGGCAAGCCACTCCAGTGTTCTTGCCTGGAGAATCCCAGGGACGGGGGAGCCTGGTGGGCTGACGTCGCAGAGTCGGACACGACTGAAGCGACTTAGCAGCAGCAGCGTGGAATCTAGAAAGATAGAACTGATGATCCTACTTGCAGGGCAGCAAAGGAGACAGGCATAAAGAACTGACTTTTGGACGCGGTGAGGGAGGAGAGGCTGGGTTGATTTGAGAGGAGTTACATCTTTTTATGGGGGAAAAGACTGCCTTTAAATAATCTGCCTATAAATAATCTGCTTTCAATAATACTGAACACGCGCATGTGCTAAATTGCTTCAATCATGTCCGATTCTTTGAGACCTTATTAGATCAAAGCACATTTCAAACATAATGCTTTTGATATTCTTTTTCCCTAAAAGTATCTTTTTGGTTATCATGAGAGATTTTTTAGGATTTACTTTAATTCAGATGGCTAGATTGAGATTATTCTAATAAACTTTAAACCTGTTCATTTTTAATTTTAGTTTTTAAAAGTACATAATCAATTTGATAATAATATATTCTTATTTTCTCCTTTAGGTTGATTTTGAGCTGGAGTCATTTTCTGAAAGGAAAGAAGAAGAGAAGGAAGAATTAATGGAATGGTGGAAGATGATGTCAGAAACTTTAAACTTTTAAGAAGGCTTCTAATTAATTGCTTTTAATCTATATAATGTACGTAGTATGATATAATGTGGCCATTTTCTTTTAGATTTTGTGCAGTTAATATTTAACATTGATTTATTTTTGGTCATTTAAATATTAATAGATATTACTTAAAATAGACTCTTAGGTTAAATATAAGAACTTGATCTATAACATTCATTTACCTATATATGTGATACAGAGGACTGTAGAAGAGATTTGAGTGATTTTGCCATTTTAGGCTTAGATAAATATTCCATATGTTATTTACAATATAGAACTTTTTGAGTAATTCTAGGTTTTAAAAATTAGTGAGTCCACTTATGGTTGCCATAGGGGAAGAAGAGATAGGGAGTCTGGGATCAGCATGTACACACTGCTATATTTAAAATGGATAACCAACAAGGTCCTACTGTATAGTACAGAGAACTCTGCTTAGTGTTATCTGGCAGCCTGGAGGGGAGGGATATTTGGGAGAGAATGGATATATATATATACGATTGAGTCCCTTTGCCATACACCCGAAACTATGACAATATTGTTGATCAGCTATACTCTAATATAAAGTAAAAATTTTTTTAAATCCTAAAAAAAGAAAGGAAAACATATTTGAAAAAGCATCTGTGCAATGGATAGAAGGGGAGAGTAAACAAGGGGTACTTTGACAGGATAAAATCTAAAAGCAAAAAAGAAAAGAAAAAATAGAGTCCTTTTAATGTAACTGGTGACTGTCACATAATGAAGCCATTGGAAAAGTCAACAGCTACAGGTTGAGCTGTCAGCACTATACTGCAAAACTTAAACAGTCCTATATTAATCATCATTGTGTAGTGTGCTGTCTAGCTATAGAAGTATGATCTTGTTAACACATTCTTGATGGGAAAGTGAAAGTGAAGTCGTTCAGTTGTGTCCAACTCTTTGTGACCCCATGGACTGTAGCCTACCAGGCTCCTCTGTCCATGGGATTCTCCAGGCAAGAGTACTGGAGTGGGTCGCCATTTCCTTCTCCAGGAGATCTTCCCAACCCAGGGATTGAACTCGGGTCTTCTGCACTGTAGGCAGGCTCTTTACCCTCTGAGCCACCAGGGTAAGTCTACTTGATGGGAATAAAATGTAAATGTTTAGTGAGAAGTTTTATGAAAAGAGTGGAAATTGATTTCTTGCTTGTATACATTGGCACAATAGTGTTATATTATTCAGTGTGCTAACACTACTTCAAAATGTAGGGTTTTTCTTGGTTGTAGATTGTCCCAGAATTGCATTCTAAATGAATAAAGATTTTTAAAAATCCCTATGATATGTATTTAATTCTCTATTATTTTTGGTCTACAGTTTTGATCACGTGATAAAAAATGTATTCCCTTAAGAGCAGCCTCTCATTGATTCATCTTCTATAATTTTAAATTTGTTAAGTGACTGCTGTATGCCAAGCACAGTGCAAGCACTGCATGCACTATGTATATTATTTTGGTGGTCAAAATGTGATTCCATGGATCAGGTGTGGACATAAACTTTAAATACATATACACAAAAATGAACATGTAATTAAGCGTTGTGATGAGTAAAGTGATAGGAAGGACTAATGTGTGGATAAAGAGAAATGTCAGAGCAACTTGCTTTAGACTAGATTCGGGGATGGCCTCTTAATGCAAGTTAAACCCATACTTAGACTATGAGTTCAGTTCAGTCAGTTCACTCTCTCAGTCGTGTCTGACTCTTTTCGACCCCATGGACTGCAGCATGCCAAGCCTCCCTGTCCATCACCAACTCCCAAAGTTTACTCAAACTCAGTCCATTGAGTCGGTGATGCCATCCAACCATCTCATCCTCTGTCATCCCCTTTACCTCCCACATTCAATCTTTCCCAGCATCAGGATCTTTTCAAATGAGTCAGCTCTTCACATCAGGTGGCTGAAGTATTGGAGTTTCAGCTTCAGCATTAGTCCTTCCAATGAATATTCAGGACTGATTTCCTTTAGGATGGACTGGTTGGATCTCCTTGCAGACCAAGGGAGTCTCAAGAATCCTCTCTAACACCACAATTCAAAAGCATCAGTTCTTTGGCACTCAGCTTTCTTTATAGTACAACTCTCACATCCATACACAACTACAGGAAAAACCATAGCTTGACTAGATGGACCTTTGTTGGCAAAGTAATGACTCTGCTTTTTAATATGCTGTCTAGGTTGGTCATAATTTTTCTTCCAAGGAGCAAATGTCTTTTAATTTCATGACTGCAGTCACCATCTGCAGTGATTTTAGAGACCCCCCCAAATAAAGTCTATCACTGTTTCTACTGTTTCCCCATCTATTTGCCATGAAGTGATGGGACCAGATGTCATGATCTTAGTTTTCTGAATGTTGAGTTTTAACCCAGCTTTTTCACTCTCCTCTTTCACTTTCATCAAGAGGGTCTTTAGTTCTTTGCTTTCTGTCATAACAGTGGTGTCATCTGCATATCTGGAGAAGGCAATGGCAACCCACTCCAGTACTCTTGCCTGGCGAATCCCATGGACAGAAGAGCCTGGTAGGCTGCAGTCCATGGAGTCGCTAGGTATCGGACATGGCTGAGCAACTTCACTTTCACTTTCACTTTTCACCTTCATGCATTGGAGAAGGAAATGGCAACCCACTCCAGTATTCTTGCCTGGAGGATCCCAGGGACAGGGGGGCCTGGTGGGCTGCTGTCTATGGGGTCTCACAGAGTAGGACATGACTGAAGGGACTTAGCAGCAGCAGCATCTGCATATCTGAGGTTATTGATATTTCTCCCAGCAATCTTGATTCATCCAGTCCAGCATTTCTCATGATGTACTCTGCACATAAGTTAAATAAGCAGGGTGACAATATACAGCATTGACGTATTTCTTTTCCTATTTGGAAACAGTCTGTTGTTCCATGTCCAGTTCTAATTGTTGCTTCCTGACCTGCATACAGATTTCTCATGAGGCAGGTCAGGTGGTCTGGTATTCCCATCTCTTTAAGAATGTTCCACAGTTTGTTGTTATCCAAACAATCAAGGGCTTTGGTGTAGTCAATAAAGCAGGAGTAGCTGTTTTTCTGGAAATCTCTTTTTGTTTTTGATGATCCAATGGATGTCAATTTGATCTCTGGTTCCTCTACCTTTTCTAAATCCAGCTTGAACGTGTGGAAATTCACAGTTCATGTATTGCTGAAGCCTGGCTTGGAGAATTTTGAGCATTACTTTGCTAGCATGTGCTGCTGCTGCTGCTAAGTCGCTTCAGTCATGTCCGACTCTGTGCGACCCCAGAGATGGCAGCCCGCCAGGCTCCCTCGTCCCTGGGATTCTCCAGGCAAGAACACTGGAGTGGGTTGCCATTTCCTTCTCCAATGCAGGAAAGTGAAAAGTGAAAGAGAAGTTGCTCAGTCATATCCGACTCTTAACGACCCCATAGACTGCAGCCTACCAGGCTCCTTCATCCATGGGATTTTCCAGGCAAGAGTACTGGAGTGGGTTGCCATTGCCTTTTCCTGGTAGCATGTGAGATGAATACAATTATGCGGCAGTTTCAGCACTCTTTGACATTGCCTATCTTTGGGATTGGAATGGAACTGACCTTTTCCAGTCCTGTAGCCATTGCTGAGTTTTCCAAATTTGCTAGCATATTGAGTGCAGTACTTTTACAGCATCATATTTGACGATTTGTAATAGCTCAACTGGAATTCCATCACCACCACTAGCTTTGTTTGTAGTGATTCTTTTTAAGACCCACTTGATTTCCAGGATATCTGGCTCTAGGTGAGTGATCACAGCATCGTGATTATCTGGGTCATGAAGATCTTTTTGTGTAGTTCTGTGTATTTTTGCCACCTCTTCTCAATATTTTCTGCTTCTGTTAAGTCCATACCATTTCTGTCCTTTATTGTGTCCATCTTTGCTTGAAAATTTCAGTTGGTATCTCTAATTTTCTTGAAGAGATCTCTAGTCTTTCTCATTCTATTGTTTTCCTCTATTGCTTTGCACTGATCACCGATGAAGGCTTTCTTATCTCTCCTTGCTCTTCTTTGGAACTCTACATTCAAATGGGTATATCTTTCCTTTTTTCCTTTGCCTTTCACTTCTCTTCTTTTCATATAAGTTTGTAAGACCTCCTCAGACAACCATTTTGCCTTTTGCATTTCTTTTTCTTGGGGATGTTCTTGATCCCTGCCTCCTGCACAATGTCATGAACCTCTGTCCAGAGTTCTTCAGGCACTCTGTCTATCAGATCTAATACCTTGAATCTATTTGTCACTTCCACTCTGTCGTCATAAGGGATTTGATTTAGGTCATACCTGAATGGTCTAGTGGTTTCCCCTACTTTCTTCTATTTAAGTCTGAATTTTACAATAAGGAGTTGATGATCTGAGCCACAGTCAGGTCGAAATCTTGTTTTTGCTGACTGTATAGAGCTTCTCCATCTTTGGCTGCAAAGAATATAATCAATCTGATTTTGGTGTTGACCATCTAGTGATATCCATGTGTAGAGTCTTCTCTTGTGTTGTTGGAAGAGGGTGTTTGCTATGACCAGTGCATTTTCTTGGCAAAACTCTATTAGTCTTTGCCCTGCTTCATTCTGTATTCCAAGGCCAAATTTGCCTGTTACTCCAGGTGTTTCTTGACTTCCTACTTTTGCATTCCTGTCCCCTATAATGAAAAGGACATCTTTTTTCGGTGTTAGTTCTAAAGGTCTTCTAGGTCTTCATAGAACCATTCAACTTCAGCTTCTTCAGTGTTATCAGTTGGGGAATAGACTTGGATTACCGTGATATTGAATGGTTTGCCTTGGAGATGAACAGAGATCACTCTGTCGTTTTTGAGATTGCACCCAAGTACTTTTGTTGACCATGATGGCTACTCCATTTCTTCTGAGGGATTCCTGCCCGCAGTAGTAGATATAATGGTCATCTGAGTTAAATTCACCCATTCCAGTCCATTTTAGTTCGCTGATTCCTAGAATGTTGACGTTCACCCTTGCCATCTCTTGTTTGACCACTTCCAATTTGCCTTGATTCATGGACCTGACATTCCAGGTTCCTACGCAATATTGCTCTTTACAGCATCGGACCTTGCTTCCATCACCAGTCACATCCACAGCTGGGTATTGTTTTTGCTTTGGCTCTATCCCTTAATTCTTTCTGGAGTTATTTCTCCACTGATCACCAGTAGCATATTGGGCACGAAGGGGAGGGGGTGGGGCGGGAATCTGACACTTGTAGTTTGTTTTCTCCTGCCACTTAAGAGAGAGGGGAAAAAAGTCTGACACTTGCAGCCTATTTTCTCCACTTGGGGACCCCTAGCCTTCCTGCCTGTTACCTTCTCATCTGCCCTTGCAATGAAACAGTCTACAAGCAGCTGGCCACAGTCATTTGCCCATAGCTTATCCTTCACTCCAGAAACATACCTGCAGCTTTTTCCTCTGTGTTTATTTTAAACTTTAAATTTGAAGAGCAAGATGGTGAGGGAAAACGTTGAGCCTGACCAGGAGGGCTCTGTGCAGTTGCTGCCCTGGCTCATCTGATAACGTGAAATGTGGCTGTGGAATTTGGGGTCTGGTCCCTGGAGAAAGGCATGGCAACTTACTCTAGTATTCTTGCCTGGAGGATTCCATGAACAGAGGAGCCTGGAAGGCTGCAGTCCACAGGGTTGCAAAGAGTCAGATTTGACTGAAGTGACTTAGCATGCTGGCATGCATGCAGAGAAGATTAGAGCAGCAGTGGTGCAGCATTCTTCACTTCAAACCTGAAAGGTTGTTGCTGACTCACGAAAAGATGCCAGGATTCTTGGCCTCTGAAGGAGAATAATTCAATCAGGTCCAGAGGCAAGGCTTGATCACTCAGAGCTTTTGTGGAATAAAGTTTTATTAAAGTATAAAGGAGATAGAGAAAGCTTCTGACATAGGCATCAGAAGGGGGCAGAAAGAGTACCCCCCTACTAGTCTTCAGCTGGATGTTATATAGTCATTAGCAGTCTGTTAATGAAAGAAAGGAATGTCTTAAAACTCAGAATGGCACCAGGCCCCTCATCCATAAGATGTATTTTGGGATAATCTTGGCACCAGGTGATTCATCCTGGGCCATAAAACGATTGACTTGAATCTTGTAGAAGAGCAGGTTACCATACAAATGGTTTTGTTTACAAAGATTAGGGGAACAATATCTGAGTATAACATAATGGTTTGTCAAGTAGGTTCTGAGTCATTAGGGGGAACCGACTTGAAGACAGAGTCTGCGGTAAATGCATAGTACATTAACATAGCTTAAGACAAACATTTCCATAAGGAGAATACATAGGTTAACTCAAGGTTTGAGAATAGTTAACTCCAGGTGGAACTAGGTGTTATTATGGCAACACAGTATTTTAAGAGAAACCTCCTTTTAAATTTGTAGAAGGGGAAAAAGGGGAAAATTTGAGAAGGGGGAAAAAATATATATCACTAGTTTGTTTCCTCCTGCCTCTTAAGAGAGAGATAAAAATTTCTGACACTTGCAGCCTATTTCCTCCGTTTGGAGACCCCTGGCCTTCCTGCCTGTTACCCTCTCATACCTAAAATATATTTCCCTGTTCACTAAATATACAGAGGTATTTTAAAGCCAAGTACATATGTGTGTACTTGGTATGTTCAAATTAGCCAAGATGGTGTGTTCAGGCTCTCTTGCCCCACGTTTTGTAAATAATGACTATGTAACAGCTGAGATCATATAGTACTGCACATGCATGCCATGAGGTACTTGCTTGGTCATGAGCTGCTTTGTGTTGTAGGGATATATGAACTTCACCCAAGAAAGAGGCGGCTTTTTTTTTTTTGCTGTGTCATGGCTGTGTGTGGTGGGTCAGCCATGAGAAGAGAGAATATAGTGTATTTACTGCTATGGCTGCTGTGTCAGCCAGGAGAGAATACTGTTGTGGCTGCTGTGTCAGCCAGGAGAGAGGTTGTGTGCAGTTAGGTTGTGTTATGTTATGCCTGCTGCTGTGACTCCTATGCCAGCTGGAAGAGAATAAATGTGACTGAGTTCCTACAGCTCCTTGTATCTTCTTCCAGCCTCTTAGCTCACACCTTGCCTAACCTGGGTTCAGTGAACGGTGCGGACAGTGTGAACAGCAAGACAATTGGCACTGTGAACAGGATGAAGAATGATACAGTATGTAAATAAAGTAAGAAAGCACCAGCTGTGTGTGTCCACCTCAAGATCCAGCCACAGGATCCAGTCAAGATCCTGTGCAGCAAACAAGCAAAACTGATAGGAAGATGTGAAAAAGGATTAGGTGCTAGAGTTTGGTTGAGTCCTTTGTAAGTGAAAAGTCTACTTGGTCATATTATCTTTTCTGCCTTTTACTATACACACACAAATTTAAGAATATGACCCTTCACCCATCAGAGAATGAGATAACGTAGACCCTAGCTTTTTGTGTCTGGGTAAACTGCGAGCCTCCTTAAGCTATATGTGGCCGACACTGACAAATTCTTTGAGGGTGTATCTAAACGAAGAAATGGAAAAGCAGAAAGTCATTTTTTCCCCCACTTTGGAATCACTTTCAAGCCTGATATTATTTTTGAGTTTTCACAACAGAAAAAATTTACCCATTTCTCTTGCATTTCTTTTCTACTTTTCTGTTTTCCTGATCACCTCTGTCTCAGGCATATTTTATCTGCCAGGACTTTCCATAACTTTCCTTCTCCCATGTCTTTCCATCTCTTTTGCCTTCTCTATTCCCTGGCATTTGCTGTGCCGCATTCCCCCACCCCCCTCACCTTCCCCCCTCCCCCCGTCCCTCTGACCCTCTCTGCATCATGACTGCATTTAGTCAGGAAAGAGGCTGAGGTCAAGCAGCCGAGGCACTCCTTCCCCCTCATTACTGTGGACCTTCCATCTGGAAGGGGCCTTCCTCAGCCTCAGTTTTCTTTCTGGAAACTTGCAATCAAGAGGATCCCCTGGGCCTTCTGCACAACCTCTAGCCATACCCTAGCCCAACCCTGACCTTGGGAGCGCAGATCCTAATTTTTGAATGTGTCTGGCTTATCTGAAATCTTCTCTTTCCCTCTCATCTTCTCCTGTGAGAACTCCAAAATTACAACTCACTGCTGAACAATCATTGGCAGGAGAATCTTGGATCCCTCCCCGCCCAACACACAAAAAGATACCCCACATCCAAGGGCAAAGGAGAAGCCCCAGCAAGACGGCAGGAGGGGTGACATCACATTTAGAATCAAACTCCATACCCACTGGAGACACTCAGAGGACTTAAACAAAACCTTGTGAGCACCAAGACTCAGAGACCACACAGAGATTGAGCCAGATATGTGTTTGAGTCTCCAGTGGAGGTATGGGTCAGCAATAGCCTGCTTCAGGGGCAGGGGCTTAGGGTGCAGCTACCTAGGTCACACAGCATAAGCCTTGGAGGAAGTCGTCACTAACCCCATCATAGAGCTGCCGAGCAGATGACCCACAAACTCCAGAACAATTATACAAAAGAATTTCTTGCAATGTTAAGAAAATTCTATGGCTTACAACAGATTTCCCAACCTGAGGATCTGGCAAAGGGACTGAGAACCCCCAGATAATTTGACTTTAGAGGCAAGTGGGATTTGATTACAGAACTTCCACAGGACTGGGGAAACAGACTCATGGAGGGCACAAACAAAACCTTGTGTGCACCAGGATCCAGGAGAAAGGAGCAGTGGCCCCACAAGAGACTGAGCCAGATTTGCCTGTGAGAGTATAGAAGTCTCTGGTAGAGGGGTGGGTAGGCAGTGGCCTGCTGAGAGCTTGGGGACATGGAATGTGGCATGCCTGTAGTGGACATTTTGAAGGAGGTTGCCATTCTCTTCATTGCCTCCACCATAGTTTGGTCTCAGGCCAAACAACAGGGAGAGAAAAAAGTCCCGCCTATCAACAGAAAATCAGATTAAAGATTTGCTGAACATGGCCCCACACATCAGAAAAAAAATCGGAGTTTTCCCCACAGTCATTCTATCACATCAGGGAGCTTACATAAGCTTCTTATTTTATCTGTCAGAGGGCAGAGAGATGAAAACCACAATCACAGAAAACTAATCAAGCTGATTACATGGACCGCAGCCTTGTCTAACTCAATGAAACTATGAGCCATGCTGTGTAGGGCCACCCAAGATGGACGGGTCATGGTGGAGCGTTCTGATAAAACATGGTCCACTGGAGAAGGGAATGGCAAACCACCTCAGTATTCTTGCCTTGAGAGCCCCATGAAAAGCCAAAAGGATATGACATCAAAAGATGAAATCCCCAGGTCGGTAGGTGCCCAATATGCTACTGGAGAAGAGTGAGTGGAGAAATAACTCCAGAAAAAAATGATGAGACGGAGCCAAAGCAAAAACAATGACCAGTTGTGGATGTGACTGGTGATGGAGGTAAAGTCCGATGCTGTTAAGAGCAAAATTGCATAGGAACCTGGAATGTTAGGTCCATGAATCAAGGCAAATTGGAAGTGGTCAAGCAGGAGTCAGCAAGAGTGAATATCAATATTTTAGGAAGCAATGAACAAAAGTGGACTGGAACGGGCAAATTTAATTCAGATGACCATTATATCTCCTACTGTGGGCAAGAATTCAGTAGAAGAAATGGAATAGCCCTCTTAGTCAAAAAGAGTCTGAAATGCAGTACCTGGATGCAATCTCAAAAATGACAGAGTGGTCTCTGTTCATTCCAAGGCAAACCATTCAATATCACAGTAATTCAAGTTTATGCCCTAACCAGTAATGCTCAAGAAGCTGAAGTTGAACGGTTTTATGGAGACCTACAAGACCTTTTAGAAATAACACCCACAAAAGATGTCATTTTCATAATAAGGGACTGGAATGCAAAAGTAGAAAGTCAAAGGATACCTGGAGAAACAGGCAAAATTGGCCCTGGAGTACAAAATGAAGCAAGGTAAAAGCTAGCAGAATTCTTTCAAGAGAATGCCCTGGTCATAGCAAACACCCTCTTCCAAAAACACAAGTGAAGACTCTACACATGGACATCGCCAGATGGCCAACACCAAAATCAGATTGATTATATTCTCTGTAGCCAAAGAAGGAGAAGCTCTATACAGTCAGCAAAAACAAGATTTCGACCTGACTGTGGCTCAGATCATGAACTCCTTATTGCAAAATTCAGACTTAAATTGAAGAAAGTAGGGGAAACCACTAGACCATTCCAGTATGACTGAAATAAAATCTCTTATGATTATACAGTGGAAGTGAGAAATAGATTCAAGATATTAGACCTGATAGACAGAGTGTCTGAAGAACTCGGGACAGAGGTTCGTGACATTGTACAGGAGGCAGGGATCAAGACCATCCTGAAGAAAAATAAATACATAAAGGCAAAAAGGTTGTCTGAGGAGGCCTTACAAATAGCTGAGAAAAGAAAAGAAGCTAAAGGAAAAGGAGAAGAGGAAAGATATTTGAATTCAGAGTTCTGAAGAATAGCAAGGATAAGTAAGAAAGCCTTCCTCAGTAATCAGTGCAGAGAAAGAGGAAAACAATAGAATAGGAAAGACTAGAGATCTCTTCAAGAAAATTAGAGATACCAAGGGAACACTTCATGCATAGATGGGCACAATAAAGGACAGAAATGGTATGGACCTAACAGAGGCAGAAGATATTAAGAAAAGGTGGTAAGAATACACAGAAGAACTATACAAAAAAGATCTTCATAATCCAGGTAACCACGATGGTGTGATCACTCTGAGCCAGATCCTAGAGCCAGACATCTTGGAATGTGAAGTCAAGTGGGTCTTAGGTAGCATCACTACAACAAAGCTAGTGGAGGTGATGGAATTCCAGTTGAGCTATTAGAAATTCTCAAATATGATGCTGTTAAAGTGCTGCAGTCAATATGCTAGCAAATTTGGAAAACTCAACAGTGGTGACAGGACTGGAAAAGGTCAGTTTTTCTTCCAATCCCGAAGAAGGGCAATGCCAAAGAATGTTCAAATTACTGCACAATTGTAGTCATCTCACATGCTAGCAAAGTAATGTTCAGAATTCTCCAATGCAGGCTTCAACAGCACATGTACCATGAACCATTGTGATGTTCAAGGTGGATTTAGAAAACACAGAGGTACTGGAAATCAAATTGCCAACATCCATTGCATCATAGGAAAAGCAAGAGAGTTCCAGAAAAAACATCTCTGCTTTATTGATTATGCCAAAGCATTTGACTGAATAGATAACAACAAGCTGTGGAAAATTCTTAGAGAGAAGGGAATACCAGACCACCTTACTTGCCTCCTGCGAAATCTGTATGCAGGTCAAGAATCAGCAGTTAGAACTGGATATGGAACAATGGACTGGTTCCAAATTGGGAAAGGAGCACAGGAAGTCTGTATCTTGTCACCCTGCTTATTTAAATTCCATGCAGAGTACATCATGTGAAATGCGGGGCTGGATGAAGAAAAAGCTAGAATCAAGATTGTTGGGAGAAATATCAATAGCTTCAAATATGCAGATGACACCACCCTAATGGCAGAAAGTGAAGAGGAACTAAAGAGTCTCTTGATGAAAGAGAGAGAGGAGAGTGAAAAAGCTGGCTTAAAACTCAACAGTCAGAAAACTAAGATCATGGCATCTGGCCCCATCACTTCATGGCAAATAGACCGGAAATAATGGAAACATTGACAGACTTTATTCTATTGGGCTCCAAAATCACTGCAGATGGTGACTGCAGCCATGAAATTAAAAGATACTTGTTCTTTGGAAGAACAGCTTTGACCAACCTAGAGAGCATACTAAAAAGCAGAGACTTTTCCAAAAAAAGGTCCATCTAGTCAAAGCTATGGTTTTTCCAGTTGTCATTAATGAATGAGAGTCAGACTATAAAGAAAGCTGTGTGTGGATTAATTGATACTTTTGAACTGTGATGTTGGAGAAGACTCTTCAGAGTCCCTTAGACTGCAAGGAGATGAAGCCAGTCCATCGTAAAGGAAATCAGTCCTGAATATTCATTGAAAGGACTGATGCTGAAGCTGAAACTCCAATACTGTGGCCACCTGATGAGAAGAACTGACTCACCAGAAAAGACCCTGATGCTGGGAAAGATTGAAGGTAGGAGGAGAAGGGGTTGACAGAGGATGAGATGGTTGAATGGCATCACCGACTTGATTGATATGGGTTTGAGCAAGCTCTGCGTTTGGTCATGGACAGGGAAGCCTGGCGTGCTGCAGTCCATGGGGTTGCAGAGTTGGACATATGAGTGACTGAACTGACTGACCAGCTATCTTAAATCAAGTCCCTGAGCAAAACAGAAATTTATTAAAGAATTAAGTTTCTTTTCATATTGTCAAATATTAGAAATGGTAGCAAAACTAATTTAACATTAGGAAAAATGAGCTCAAAAGATCAGGCATCATGGCTTTGCAGAGAAAGCCCTGGGCCCTGCTCAGAAGACTTTGCTGAGTGATAGTTGCAGTGGACTTGGCACCTTCCAGAAGCTCAGTCTTCTCTTATTAACTAGGAGAAAGGATGGTTATTATTAAGATATTTATTAAAGTTCTTTATTTGATAATCCCATACGCCTACAAATAGGAAATTCTCTATAGAATGTAAGGGAAGATCAAAATGGAGGGCTTACTAAAATCTTTACATTGTGGTGTTTTAGTTAAATTATACCATGGTTCAGAAAAAGCTTTATGCAATCTTGAGAAAGGAGAATGGAGCTGGAGAAATCAACCTGCCTGACTTGAGACTATACTACAAAGCTGCAGCCATCAAGACAGTATGGTACTGGTCCAGAAATAGAAATATAGAACAATGGAACAAGATAGAAAGCCCTGAGATAAACTGAAACATCTATGGGCACCTTATCTTTGACAAAGGAAGCAATAATATATGATGGAGAAAAGACAGTCTTTTCAATAAGTGGTGCTGGGAAAACTGGACAGCTATGTGTAAAATAATGAAATTAGAACACTTTCTAAAACTGTACACAAAAATAAGGTCAAAATGGATTAAAGACCTAAATGTAAGACCAGAAACTACAAAACTCTTAGAGGGAAACATACTCTATGACCCACCTCCTAGAGTCCTAGAGTAATGGAAATAAAAACAAAAATAAACAAATGGGGCCCAATTAAATGAAATGCTTTTACACACCAAAGGAAACTATAAATAAAGTGAAAAGACAAGCCTCAAAATGGGAGAAAATAATGAAAAAATGAAACAACTAGCAAAGGATTAATTTCCAAAATATACAAGCAGCTCATGTAGCTCAATATTAGAAAAATAAACAACCCAATCAAAGAGTGGACAGAATACCTAAACAGACATTTCTTTAAAGAAGACATATGGGTTACCAATGAACATGTGAAAAGATGTTTATTGCTCATTATTGTTCATTGCTCATTACTAGAGAAATACAAATCAAAACTACCATGAGGTATCATCTCACACCAGTCAGAATGGCCAACACCAAAAAACTACAAACAGAAATACTGGAGAAGGTGTGGAGGAAAGGGAACCCCCTTGAATTATTGGTGAGAATGCAAATTGATATGGCCACTATAAGAATAGCATGGAGATTCCTTTAAAAATTAGAAATAAAACTACTATATGATCTAGCAGTCCCACTACTGGGCATATACTCTAAGTAAACCATAACTGAAAAAGACATGTTCCCCAATGTTCACTGCAGCTCTATTTACAAGAGCTAGGATATGGAAGCAACCTAAATGTCCATTAACAGATGAATGGATAAACAAATTGTGGTACATATACACAATGGAGTATTACTTAGCCATAAAAAGGAATGCATTTGACTCAGTTCTAATGAAGCAGATAAACCTAGAGACTGATATATAGAGTCAAGTGAATCAAAAAGAGAAAAACACATTATTACATTAATATACTATGTGCATATATGGAATATATATGCATATATTAATGCATATATATGGAATTTAGAAAGATGGTCCTGATGGACCTAAGTCCAGGGCAGACATTGAGAACAGACTTGTGGACATGGTTGGGGTGCTGCGCGGGTGAGGCTGGAGAGGAGAGGCAGTGGGATGAAGTGACAGAGCGGTATTGAAACATACATAAGCACAAACCACATGTAAAATTAGATAGCCAGTGGAAGCTGGCTGTATGATGCAGAGAGCTCAAATCCAGTGCTCCGTGACAACCTAGAGAGGTCGGATGAGGTGGGAGGTGGGAGGGAGGTTCAAGAAGGAGGGAACATATGGAGTTCTAGTATCTGAGAGCTTGACCACACCTTTGATAAAGTTTGCTTAAAAACATTTTCACATATATATGAAATCTACCTGTGAGGTAGACCTTGCAGGCATGATATCTTCATTTTTCAGATGAGAAACCTGAGGCTTACAGAAGTTAAATGACTTGCCCTAGATCATACAGCTGATGAGGGCTGGAGCCAGCTCTTCTACCAGTTCTTGACCCAGTGGGCTTTCTACTGTGGTGGACTAGTTCTCCTGACAATAGAGACTGTCTGCTCTTGAGGATGCTGTACAATGAGAATTACCAAAGAACTCTTTGGAATGTAGGGTTTGGAGGCAGGAACTACTTACAATATTTGAGCCAGACACAGAAACTACTCTAATTAAGCAGAAATCTCAAAGGATTCTCTAAAGTGGGACTTTTTGAATCTAGAAAATTGTTTCATGCTTTATGAATTAAGGCCTAAAAATCATAAGGTCAACATGATTATTCTCATTTAGATGAGAAAACTGAGTCTCAGAGATGTTAAGTAATGTGTAGTAAAGATTTTAGACTTGCCCAGAGAGAGCACTGACCTTTGCCCCTGATTTCTGGGAGTTGCCTCTATATTACACTGGTAGAATGTCTTTGTTTATGGTGGTGGCTGAACACACCTGACGGTCTTAACATGGGAGTTGCCAATACCACAGAGACAAACCATGTGATTTAGGGTGGGGAGCAAAGTATTAGAAGGCAATCAATCAATCAAAGGCAATCAATCAATCAATCCTGTCAAGTAACAGAGTCTCAATAAAAACTCTGAAGTGGAGACTTGCAGGAGCTTCCCTGATGGGCAATACTCTGTGTGTATCATCACACATGGATGCTGAGAGGAGAGCAATGTCATGGGGGTGATAGAAACTTCACTTTTGCAATACTTCCAGACTCTGCCCTTTGCATCAATTCACTTTCTGATTTTAGTATGCATCCTTGCCTTGTAATAAACCATAATCATGAATATAACAGCTTTCATTTCTGAGTCCTTCTCCTGACTATCATACTTGAGGGTGGTTTGGGAATTCTCCGAACTTGCAGTTGCTGTCAAAAGTAAGGGTGGTTTTCTGTGGACTTTCCCCTCTAATTTTGCAGATGGTGTCAGAGGTCTTGGGAACCTAGAGGACTATGTCCTTGAACTTTGCAGTTTTACTAACTCCAGGTAAGTGACCTGTTCAAACTCACCAGAGCCAGAAATGGATCTCATATACTTATAATACAGGTACGCTCCTCCCTCCATGGGATTCTCCAGGCAAGAGTACCGGAGTGGGTTGCCATTTCCTTCTCCAGGGGATATTCCTGACCCAGGGACTGAACCCAGGTCTCCCACATTCCAGGCAGACGCTTTAAACTCTGAGCCACCAGGGAAGCCCCACAAGTACATATAACTACATATGTAAGCCAAAATGCTGCTAATCACTTACTATATTGTATCCTACCAGGAATATCCCCAAAAGGGCAGAAATTGCAAAAGCGTCTTGCAATCAGAGTATCTAGAAAGTGGAGGAATACAGAAAAATCAGTCCATCAGGGCATGAAAAAACAACACTCAAAGGGAGTAGTTTGGGAGATCTTGGAGTTGGATCAAATGGCACATGGCGGCAGGTACAGTGAACAAGTTGACCACTTCACAGGTTTTCTGGCAAACTCCTAGCTGTACCTATGTAGTGCTTCCTTCCATCAAAGGCAGAGGTTGCTAAGCCTCTTTAGCATTTCATCCCAAGAGTTGATGGGCCCAGATATGGTAGTCAGAGACTTTAGTTTTAGATTTTATGTCTGATTGCTATAGGCTAGGCTATACTAAGCCCTTGCAGTGAGTTATGAGATGAAATTATCACACATACATTTTCCTCCATGGATCCTAAATTATTGCTGTTTCCTGAAATTTCAAAATTTCCAGAGAAGTACAGCTGCAATAATAAAGTTCTCACCTTGAAGTTAATGTTGGCTGTACTATAGCACAGCAAAGCAATCCCCTCAACAAGTCTACTGAAAAGTGTCCAACAGCACCAGAGATTGAGGGTGTCAGTCACCCACTCTTTCCCTTCAAAGAGAAAGCAGAAAGAGTCATAATCCTCCAAAAAGTCTGTTGTAATACTTGCCTTAACATTAAGGCTTTCTCCGCCCACCCCCACCCCCCCCAGAAAGCAACCAGTTTAACATTTTGACTAGATGAGACAATTCAGTCCAATGGTCTGATTCTATTAAAAGCAAACTTTGTAGTTTAATTAATTTTACTGAGGTTAACAGTGATTTATAACGTTATATAAGTTTACATGTACAACACTGTATTTCTACTTCTGTGTACTTTAAATCATCACCAAAACATTTACTTTTCATGCAGTTATTATCCTCCACCCATTTTGCCCTAATTCCCATCTCTCCTTGCTCTGGTAACCACTATTTTCTTCTCTGGACCTACATGTTTCTCATTTTAAAGACTGAAGAATAGTTGATTTACAATATTATATTATTTTCAGGTATATAATACGTTATGGTTATGGATTATACAATAAGTTTATTACAAAACAATGCCTGTATTTCCCTATGCTATACAATATATGCATACATGTATGCTAACGTGCTAAGTCACTTCAGTTGTGTCTGATGCTTTGCGATCCTATGGACTGTATATTGCCAGGCTCCTCTGTCTATGGGATTCTCCAGGCAAGAATACTGGAGTGAGCTGCCGTGCCCTCCTCCAGGGATACAATATATACTTATAGCTTATTCATTTTTACATAGTTGGTTGTTCCTATTAATTCCCTACCTTCCCTCCACCTCTCCAATTCTTTATCCCCATTGGTAATCACTAGTTGATTCTCTATATCTCTGAGTCTGTTTCTGGTATATTTTTATTCACTTGTTTTATTTTTTAGGTTCACACAAAATATTAATCTTCCTTTGTCTGAGTTATGTCACCAGACATATTGCCTCTATGTCCATCTATGTCACTGTAAATGGCATAATTTCATTTTTTATGGCTAAATCATATTCCACTTTATACATACATATTGTCCACATCTTTATTCATCTGTTGATGGACAGACACTTAGGTTGCTTCCTTATCTTGCCGCTAAGTCACTTCAGTCGTGTCTGACTCTGTGCGACCCCATAGACGGCAGCCCACCAGGCTCCCCCGTCCCTGGGATTCTCCAGTCAAGAACACTGGAGTGGGTTGCCATTTCCTTCTCCAACGCATGAAAGTGAAAAGTGAAAGGGAAGTCGCTCAGTCATGTCGGACCCTTAGCATGGACTGCAGCCTACCAGGGTCCTCCATCCATGGGATTTTCCAGGCAAGAGTACTGGAGTGGGGTGCCATTGCCTTCTCCATTCCATATGTTAGCTATTGTAAATAAAGGGCTGTGAACTTTGGTGTGAGTGCATCTTTTCAAATTAGTGTTTTCATTTTCTTAAGTTATATAGCCAGGAGTGAAGTTGCTGAATCATATAGTAATTCAATTTCAGTTATTTTTATTTTTTAATTGGAGGAAAATTGCTTTACAATGTTGTGTTGGTTTTTGCCATACAACAGTGCAGATCAGCAGGTACGTCTTTCACCCTTCAACCCATCCTACCCCTCTGCAGTGGAAACCTTCTACAGGTAATTACAGAGTGCCAAGCTGTGTTCCCCATGTAGTACAGTAGCTTCTCATCAACTATCTGTTTTCCATATGGTGGTGTATATATGTCAGTGCTGCTTTTTCCATTTGTCCCAATCTTTCCTTCCCTCACTGTGTCCACAAGGCTGTTCTCTATATCTACATCTCCATTCCGTCCCTGCAAATGGGTTAATCAATATCACCTTTCTGGTTTCCATATATATGCATTAATATGCAATAATTGTCTTTCTTTTTCTGATTTACTTAACTCTGTGTAACAGACTCTAGGTTCATCCACCTCACTAGAATGGACAAAAATTTGTTCTTTTTTATGGTTGAGTAATGTCCCATGGTATATATGGACCATGACTTTTTATCATCTGTTGATGAACATCTAGGTTGCTTCTATGTCCTAGGTATTGTAAATAGTGTTGCAATGAACTTTGGGGTACAAATGTCTTTTTCAGTCATGGTTTTCTCAGGGTATATGCCCAGTAGTGGAATTGTTGGGTCATATAGCAGCACTGTTACCTGGAAAATCCCATGGATGGAGGAGCCTGGTGGGCCACAGTCCATGGGGTCGGTAAGAGTCAGACACGATTGAGCGACTTCACTTTCACTTTTCACTTTCATGCATTGGAGAAGGAAATGGCAACCCAATCCAGCGTTCTTGCCTGGAGAATCCCAGGGACGAGGGAGACTCATCGGCTGCCATCTATGGGGTCGCACAGAGTCGGACACGACTGAAGTGACTTAGCAGCAGCATGGTAGTATTACTCATAGTTTTATAGGAATCCCAATGCTGCTGTCCATACTGGCTGTAGCAGTTTGCATTCCCACTAACAGTTCAAGAGGGCTCCTTTTTCTCCACATCCTCTTCAGCATTTATTTTTTGTAGATTTTTTTTTTTTTTTTTTTTGGTGAAGGCCATTCTTATAAGTGTGAGGTGATACCTCATTATAGTTTTGATTTACATTTCTCTAATAATGAGTGATAGTGAGCATCACCTGTAGGTCTTCTTCAAAGAAGTGTCTGTTTAGGTCTTCTGCCCATTTTTTGATTGGACTTTGTTTTTCTAATATTAAGCTGTTAAGAACTGCTTATGTACTTTAGAGATTAATCCTTTGCCAGTTGCTTCATTTGCAATTATTATCTCCCATTCTAAGGGTTACCTTTAATCATTTATTGTTTCCTTTGCTGTGAAAAAGCTTTTAAGTTTAATTAGGTATCATTTGTTTATATTTCTTTTTATTTCCATTCCTCTAGGAGGTGGGTCAAAGAGAATCTTGCTGTGATTTATGTCAAAGAATGTACTGCCTATGTTTTGCTATAAGAAATTTATATTTCTGGCCTCCCACTTAAGTCTTTAATCCATTTTGAGTTTATTTTTGTGTATGGTGTGTATGGTGTTAGAAAGTGTTCTAATTTCATTCTTTTACTTATAGCTATCCAGTTTTCCCAACACCAATGATTGAAGAGGTTATCTTCTCTCCATTGTGTATTCTTGCCTCCTTTGTCAAAGATAAGGTGCCCATAGGTGCGTGGGTTTATCTCTGGGCTTTCTATCCTATTCCATTGATCTATAATTCCACTTTTTGTGCCAGCACCATGCGTCTTGATGACTATAGCTTTGTAGAATAGTCTGAAGGTAGGGAGGTTGATTTCTTTAGTGTGATTCTTCTTTCTCAAGATTGCTTTGGCTATTTGGGGTCTTTTGTGTTTCTTTTTGTGACATTTTTGTTCTAGTTCTGTGAAAAATACTGCTAGTATTTTGAAAGGAATTGCATTAAATCTATACTTTGGATAGTATAGTTATTTTCACAATATTGATTCTTCCAATCCAAGAACAGGTATATCTCTCCATCTTTTTGTATTGCCTTTGACTTATTTCATTAGTGATTTAGTTTTCTGCATACAGTCTCTTTAGGTAGGTTTATTATTAGATATTTCATTTTGTTGCTGCAGTGGTGAATAGGATTGTTTCCATAATTTCTCTGTCTGAATTTTAATTGTTAGTGTATAGGATGTAAGGGATTTTTGAATATTAATTTTATATCCTTCCACTTTGCTAAATTCACTGATTAGCTTTAAGTAATTTTCTGATAGCATCTTCAGGATTTTCTATGTATGTTATTATGTCATCTGCAAACAGTGAGAGTTTTACTTTTTTTTCAATCTGTATTCTTTTATTTCTTTTTCTTTTCTGATTTGCTGTGGCTAGGACTTTCAAAACTATGTTGAATAATTGTGATGAGAGTGGGCACCCTTGTCCTGTTCCTGATCTTAGGAAATGTTTTCAGCTTTTGACCACTGAGAATAATGTTTGCTGTGGATTTTTGGTATATGGTCTGTATTATGCTTCCCCTGTGGCTCAGCTGGTAAAGAATCCACCTACAATGTGGAAGACCTGGATTCAATTCCTGGGTTGGGAAGATCCCCAGGAGAAGGGAAAGTCTACCCACTCCAGTATTCTGGCCTGGAAAATTCCACGGAGTTGTCCATGGGGTCACAAAGAGTCAGACACAACTGAGCAACTTTCACTTTAACTTTCACTTTTATAATGTTGAAGTATGTTCCTTCTATGCTTACTTTCTGGAGAGTTTTCTTTCTTTCTTTCTTTTTTTTTTCTTTTATAATAAATGGGTATTAATTTTTTTCAAAACCTTTCTCTGCATCTATTGAGGACTGTATGGTTTTTATCTTTCAACTTGTTAATACGGTTTTTTCACAGGGATTGATTTGCATATATCAAAGAATCCTTGCATCCTAGGGATAAAGCCCACTTGATCATGGATTCTGTTTGCTAGAATTTTGTTGAAGATTTTTGCGTCTTTTTTTTTTTTTTTTTGCATCTATGTTCATCAGTGACATTGGTCTGTAATTTTGTTTTTTGTGATATGTTTGTCTGAATTCTGTGTCAGGGTGATGTTGGCCTCATATAATGAGTTTGGAAGTATTCCTTCCTCTGCAATTTTCTGGAAGAGTTTGAGAAAGATAGGTATTAGCTCTTTTGCTAGAATTCATCTATGAAGTCATCTGGCTGTGGGCTTTTGTTTGTTGGAAGGTTTTTTGATCACAGGTTTGATCAGGTTTGATGTCCATGCTTGTGATTGGTCTGTTCAAATTTTCAATTTCTTTCTGATTCAGTTTTAAAAGGTTATACTTTCCTAAGAATTTTTCCAGTTCTTCCAGGTCTTCTATTTTATTGACATAGTTGCTCTTAGTAGCCTCTTATGCTGCTGCTAAGTTGCTTAAGTCATGTCCAACTCTGTGCAATCCCATACACAGCAGCCCACCAGGCTCCCCCTTCCCTGGGATTCTCAAGGCAAGAACACTGGAGTGGATTGCCATTTCCTTCTTCAATGCATGAAAGTGTAAAGTGGAGGGGGGTGGAAATGGAGATGGGGATGGATCCACCGGTGCCCTGAAGAACAGGCCCCACCTCCACCGGTGCCCCGTAGTTCCCAGATGCTGCCTCGCCATGACAGAACTGCTTAGTGGTCTCCCCAGAAATATTGACTTGAGGTTGGATAATACTGAAAGGCTCCTGACCACTCTTTCATTACCAAAAGCTTGTGGCTGAGGCCCCACCCATGAGCCCACCTCAGTAAACCCATTAGATCTCTCTGATAGCCATAAAAGACCCTTTTGAGTTGATTTTGACCACATATTTGCCTGCACTTTATGGAAGATGAAAATATCAAACCAAATCAACATTGCTGCTGATTCAAGAATCTTAGAGGCAGAAAATTAAACATTGGAACATTTGTGAGTGTATGAAGAATTCCAATAGGACATTGATTTTTTTTTAAAACAAAACACTTTTTTTTTTTTTAGGGTATTCAGAACCCTGTGGAAGTTTTGTGCAGTCTTCAGACTCAACACCTCTGTCTTCACTTCCCCTGGGGAAAGCCCAGGTACTATTACATGGTAGGCGGTTTCCTTCCAGTCTGAATATGAGTGCCCAGACTTCCCCAGCAGAGAAGGGCCTGAATCCAGGGCTGCTGTGCCAGGAAAGTTACACCTGCAGTGGGACTGACTAAGCTGTCTTCGAGTGTGATGAGTATTGCAGCCTGTAGTGTTTCTGTTGTGAGGAGGAACTCCATCGTCAGGAGCACCTGAGAGACCATGAGCGGATCAGACTCAAAGCTGGCCATGTCCCTTACTGTGACCCCTGAAAGGGTCCCAATGGGCACTCTCCAGGTGTGAAGCAGAGGGCAGTGGTGAGGTGCCAGACCAGTAAAATCAGCTTGTGCCTGGAGTGCCAGAAGAGAACTCATTCTGGGGATAACAAAAGGAGGCACCCCATTACTGTGTACCATGTCACTAAGGTCCAGGAGTTGCTGGAAGAAGAAGGGATGGATGAGGAGACTAAGAGGAAGAAGATGATTGAGAAGGTTGTAAGTTTCCTGCTAGTAGATGAAAATGAAGAAATTCAGGTAATGAATGAAGAGGACTTCATTAGGAAATTGGACAGCAAACATGATCAGTATCTGAAAGTGGTTTCCATCTTTGGAAATACTAGGGATGGGAAGTCTCATACCCTCAACCGCACTTTCTTCTATGGCCAAGAAGTCTTCAAAACCTCCCCTACCCAGGAATCCTGCACTGCGGGAGTGTGGGCAGCATATGACCCATCCACAGAGTAGCCATGATAGACACGGAAGGGCTCTTGGGAGCTACAGTGAATCTAAGCCAGAGAACAGGGCTGCTGCTTACGGTCCTGGCCATCTCAGACCTTGTCATCCATTGAACTCATGTAGACCGACTGCACAACGACCTCTTCAAGTTCCTTGGAGATGCCTCAGAAGCTTATTTGAAACATTTCACTAAGGAGCTCAAGGCTACCACTGCCCGCTGTGGCCCGGACGTCCCCTTGTCCACCTTGGGCCCTGCTGTTATCATTTTCCATGAGACTGTGCACACCCAGCTACTGGGCTCCGATCATCCCTCCGAGGTGCTGAAGAAGCTCATCCAGGACAAGTTCTGGAAGCTGGGATGCTTCCTGGAAGCCTTCAGTTCCATTCACTACAAGGGGACGAGGACCTACAACCCTCCCACTGACTTTTCTGGGTTTGGGCGTGCTCTGGAGAAGCAACCAGAGAACAATACCACCCGTTCTCCCCAGCATCTGGGCATCATCTTCAAAGCCCTGAAGGCTCTGAGTGACTGCTTCAGTGGTGAGATCCCCAATGACCAGATGGCGCACAGCTCCTTTTTTCCAGACAAGTACTTCACCTGCTCCTCCCTGTGTCTCAGCTGTGGGGCTGGATGTAAGAATAGCATCAATCATGGGAAAGAAGGGCTACCTCATGAAGCCAAGAGCCGCTGCAGATATTCCCACCAGTATGACAACCGAGTTTTCACCTGCAAGGCCTGGTACAAGAGAGACAATGAAGTCAGCATAGAGCCCAAGATGGCTGCTTCCACTTAGTCCCCCTGGATGGGTCTTGCAAAATATGTCTGGTCTGAGTACATGATCGAATGTCCCAGCTGCAGCGTGGTCTATTGTAGCCGGCAGTACTGGTTTGGGAACCAAGATCCTGTGGATACGGTGGTGGGGACAGAGATTGTGCACGTGTGGCCTGGAACCAATGGATTTCTGAAGGACAATAACAACACTGCTCAACGTCTCTTGGACAGAATGAACTTCATGGCTCAGTTGGTGTCTGAACTTAGACTTGGGCCCACCAAGGCTATGACGTCCTGGCTGACAGACCAGATTGCCCCTGCCTGTGACAACTGCTATGAAGCCAGGAATTCCCAGTTAGATGTCACTGAGGCACAAGCGGATGACGAAGGTGGAACGCTGATTGCTCGGAAGGTGGGCGAGGCTGTGCAGAACACTTTAGGAGCCGTAGTGACAGCCATTGACATACCACTAGGTCTGGTGAAGGATGCGGCCAGGCCGGTGTACTGGGTCCTGGACCACGAGATCCTGCATTGCCACAGCTGCTGGAAGGAGTTCAGCATCAAGCTCTCGAAGCACCACTGCTGGGCCTGCGGACAGGGCTTCTGTGATGAGTGTTCCCACGACCGCCGGGCTGTCCCCTTGTGAGGCTGGGACCATCCGGTCCGAGTCTGCTTTAAAGTCAGTGACCTTTAACCTACCCCCCTCCCCCCCGAGAAAAACAAAGGAAAGTGTAAAGTGAAAGTGAAGTCGCTCAGTAGTGTCTGACTCTTAGCGACCCCATGGACTGCAGCTTACCAGGCTCCTCTGCCCATGGGATTTTCCAAGCAAGAGTACTGGAGTGGGTTGCCATCGCTCTCTCCAAGTCTCTTATGATCCTTTGCATTTCTGAATTGTCTGTTGTCATTTCTCCTTTTTGTATTCTAATTTTATTGATTTGAGTCTTCTCAGTTTTTTTCTGGATGAGTCTGGCTAATGGTTTATCAAATCTGTTTATTTTCTCAAAGAACAAGCTTTTAGTTTTATTGATCTTTGCTATTGTCTTCATTTCATTTACTTCTGCTCTGACCTTTAGGATTTCTTTCCTTCTACTGTTGGGACCTGACCTGAGCCATGACAGGCTCAACAGGCCACACTAGGCCTGAGCCTCAGGTTCTCGTGAGCACGAGTCATAATTCTGGGAAGCCCCACCAAGGTCCCCGATGACGCCAAGGCCCCCGATGACGCCAAGGTCCCCCCCACGATGACGCCAAGGTTAAGTCAATCACCACAATGACCCAAGGTTGAGTCAATCACCACACGCCAACTACACTATTGCTGAGACAAAAGAGTACCTGTATATAAGCAGCTGTGATTCAGAGCTCAGGGCTCTCGTCAAGATTCCACTGTGCAGAATGAGACTTGGGCCCTAGCTTGAGCTAGCGATAAACCCCTTTATGCTTTTGCATTGCTGTGGACGTCTTATTCTCTCAGTTTTGGGAAATCGGACACTGGGCATAACATTTGGGGGCTTGTCCGGGATTCCTTTTAACTGAGGGGAATAACACCCTCCCTGCAGAAGGGGTTCCTTAACCTGAAAGAGGTCGACCTAGCTGGCATAAAGCCGAGGCCCAGCATCGTGCTGGGAAGGCAGCTGGCTCTATAAGGGGATTAGACCTAGCCGGCCTAAGGCTGAAGCCCAGCATCGTGCTGGGAAGGCAGCTGGCTCTGTAAGGGGATTAAACCTAGCCGGCATAAGACCAAAGCCTGGCATCGTGCTGGGAAGGTGGCTGGCTCTGTGGACACCTTGTTGGTAAGATAACCTCAAGGGAAAGGAAGTTTCAGGGGGGGACCAGGAAGACCTAGTGCTGTGTTCTCGGCCGATGTGTATTTGTTATCTGTTATGTCTGTGTGAGTGCTGGCATTGTCTCTGCTCTTTGTGTGTTCATTTTGTCTCCTGTGTTCTTCTCTGTAATCATGGGGCAAGCAACTTCTACTCCTTTGTCCCTTATGACTGACCACTTTTCTGATTTTAAGTCTAGAGCATGAAATCTATTGGTGTTCGTGAAGAAGAACAAACTAATGATTTTTTTGTTCCACCGAGTGGCCTGACTTTAATGTTGGCTGGCCGCGAGAGGGAACCTTCAGCCTGCCAATTATTCAAGCAGTTAGAGAGAAAGTGCTCGCTCCTGGCCCATCTGGACATCCAGACCAAACTCCCTATATTTTGGTCTGGCAGGATTTAATAGAAAATCCACCGGCCTAGCTGAGACCTTTTATTCCCCAGCCCTTTACTTCCCCTTCCCCCACTTCGTCTATCCCACAGGTACTTGTTGTGGAAACATCCAAAGAGGAAGAACACAAAGAGCGCAACAGCTGGGTGAAGCTGGTATTCCAGGAATCCTCACTCTATCCTAACCTAATTGACCTAGAAACCGATCTCTCCCCACCCCGCTATGCGCATCTGCCTTTGCCCCCTCAGGTACCTTAGATTTCATCCGGAGGAACGCGAAGGGATACCGAACCTTTGGCCCCAACCCAGGAAGGGGGCCCCACCCAGGGAACTCGGGAAAAACTAGGGAGTCCCCAGTGTGGCAGACGAAGACAACCTGGAAGCCCCCACCTCCACGGTCTGGGCACTTCCTGTTCAGGCGGGGCCAGCCCGCCCGCCCGGACGGGGAACGAACGTACCAATACTGGCCCTTTTCCACTAGTGATTTATGTAATTGGAAAACTCAAACCCCTTCATTCTCAGAAAAGCCTCAGGGCCTCATTGACCTTTTAGAATCCATTCTTTTCACCCATAACCCCACTTGGGATGATTGTCAGCAGCTATTACAAGTGCTTTTTACCACAGAGGAACGAGAACGGATATTGTTGGAAGCACGGAAAAATGTTCCAGGAGTGGATGGGAGACCTACCGTGCAACCTAATCTGATTGATGAGGGGTTCCCCCTGATGAGGCCCTGATGGGACTTTGAGCGCACTGAAGGTAGGGAGTGTCTCCGAGTGTATAGCCAGACTCTTATGGCTAGTCTCTGAGCAGCTGCCAGGAAACCAACAAATTTGGCTAAGGTAAATCTGGTTAGACAGGGGCCAAATGAGAGCCTGGCAGCCTTCCTTGAGAGATTAATGGAAGCTTTTAGGCAGTATACTCCCATGGACCCACAGGCCGATGAGTCACACACGGCAGTTATGCTAGCATTTGTGAATCAGGCAGCCCCCGATATCAGGAGAAAACTGCAGAAAATAGAGAGGTTAGGGGAACAATCCATACAAGACCTGGTGATGGCAGCAGAGAGGGTTTTTAACCATAGAGAAACTCCAGAGAAAAGAAAAGAATGTGTTAGACGGGAAGAGAGAAAGTTCAGGGCCGAGGAAAACCACAAGAATCAAAAAGAATTAGCCCAGATACTCTTTGCAGGGGTGAGACAAGGATCTAATTCTCAGGGAACTAGTAAAGTCAGGCCAAGAGATGAAGGAAAGCAAGTTAGACAGAGACTAAGAAAGGACCAATGTGCATATTGTCAGGAGCGAGGACACTGGAGAAGAGAGTGCCCTAAAAGAAAACTGGGGGAAAAGCCCACCAGAAAACAAGTACCTTCCCCCGATAGTGATTAGGGGGGTCAGGGCTCAGTCCCCCTCCCCGAGTCCTGGGTAACTATACACGTGGAGGGGAAACTGGTTGGCTTCATGGTGGACACAGGGGCCCAATACTCAGGCCCCTTACTCCTCGTCAAGTGAGAGAATTTCTTGGGACTGTTGGGTATTGCAGACTGTTGATCTTGGGGTTTGCTGAAAATGCCTGGCCATTGTATGAAGGGAGCAGGGAGAGTAAAACCTGGACTTGGACTGAGCCAATGAGACAGGCATTTCAAGAACTTTCACAGGCTCTGCTGAAAGCTCTGGCCCTTGCTCTCCCTAACCCGTCTAAGCCCTTCCAACTATTTGTGGATGAAAAACAGGAAATAAAAAAAAGTCTTGATGCAGCAGTGGGGGCCTTGGAAGCGACCTGTAGCCTATTTCTCTAAAAGACTGGACCCAGTGGCCACAGGGTGGCCACCCTGCTTCCGAATCATCGAAGCCACTGCTCTCCTAGTCCATGATGCCGACAAGTTAAAGTATGGACAACAGCTCCTGGTCTACACTCCCCATGCCATTGAAGAGATTCTCAAGCAGCCACCGGGTAAGTGGATCTCCAATGCCCGCTTAACCCATTACCAGGCCTTGCTGCTGGATACCCCCTAGATACACTATCAGACACCCTGCTTCCTGAACCCAGCCACTCTCCTGCCTGCCCCAAAGAAAGACGGCCCCCTCCATGATTGTGGTGAGATATTGGCCGATGTGATGGCCATACAGAAAGACCTAAAAGATGTGCCCTTAAAAGACAGTGAACTGGTATGGTTTACAGATGGAAGTAGTTTTGTGAAAGATGGACAAAGAAGGGCAGGGGCAACCATTGTAGATGACTCTGGAAGGGTCATCTGGGCTGAAGCTCTGCCCCCTGGGACATCTGCCCAGAAAGCGGATTTAATAGCCTTGATACAGGCACTGGAAAGGGCAGAAGGAAAAAAGATCACCATTTATACCGACAGCCGGTATGCATTTGGAACAGTGCATATTCAGGGCCCAATATATAGAGAGCGGGGGTTTACGACAGCAGAGGGAAAAGAAGTTAAAAACCTACTTGAGATCCGCAGACTCCTAGCAGCAGTCCACCAACCCCGAGCCATGTCCGTAGTACATGTCCCAGGACACCAAAAAGGAGAAGATATCAAGGCTCGGGGCAACCATGCTGCCGATGTGGCGGCCCGGGAAGCAGCCCTCGGAGACTGTAAAACCCCCATATTGACTGTGGGATTGCCACCCCCGGGAATGGGAACCCTGCCCCTGACCCCTGAGTATTCCTCTTCCAATCTAAGTTGGATTCAAGAGAATACCAACTGTCTGGAGGGCAAAGACGGATGGTATCGAGACCAAAATGACAACTTGTTGCTTCCAGCTAACTTGGGTCGACACCTTTGCACGCACCTACATCAGACCACCCATCTGGGAGAGAAAAAGACTCTAGCACTCTTACAGAAAGTGTGTCTGCGGTTTCCCTGACAAAAGGCAACTATACAAGACATAGTCCATGCCTGTAAGGCGTGCCAGATGATGAGACCAGGAAAAAGACAGCACACGGGTATAAGGTACCAGGGAGAAAGGCCAGGACAACACTGGGAGATAGAGTTTACAGAGGTAAGGCCAGGCAAGTATGGGTACCGTTATCTGTTAGTTCTGGTCGATACTTTCTCTGGGTGGGTAGAAGCATATCCCACTAAGAGGGAAACAACAATGGTAGCTAAAAAACTCCTAGAAGAGATAGTGCCTAGGTTTGGGCTGCCGGTAACCATTGGCTCTGATAATGGACCTGCTTTTGTGAGTCAAATTGTTCAGGGACTGGCCTTAGCTCTGGGGACCAAATGGAAACTACATTGTGAATACAATCCCCAGAGCTCAGGACAGGTAGAAAAAGTGAATCGGACTCTAAAAGAAACTTTGGCAAAACTGGCAATAGAGACTGGTGGGGACTGGGTGACTCTCCTTCCCTTCACTCTCTTCTGAGCGCATAATACCCCCTACTAGTTAAACCTAACCCCATTTGAAATTGTTTATGGGGGGCCCCCTCCGGTGTGTCCTATCTTCAAGGGAAGAATCCAGCTGCCTCCCTCATTGCGGCAGTTCCAAAAAGCTCTATTGGCCTTAAGCAAGGTGCATGTGCACATCTGGACTTTACTCAAAGAAATCCATAAAGGCCAAGAGAAGGGAAAAATTCCTTCACACAACATAGGTCAAACGGCATCAAGTCAAGACATTAGAGCCTAGATGGAAGGGCCCTAATGTTGTTCTATTTTATCTGATATGAATATTGTTACCCCTGATTTCTTTTGATTTCAATTTGCATGGAATATCTTTTTCCATCCCCTCACTTTCAATCTGTATATATCTCTAGTTATGAAGTAGGTCTCTTGTAGAGGCAGATATAGGGGTCTTGTTTTCATGTCCTTTCACCCAATCTATTTCTTTTGGTTAGATCTTTTAATCCATTTACATTTATATAAATGATATATATTGATATATATGATTCTATTATTTATTGTTTTGGGTTTGTTTCTGTAGGCCTTTTCTTTCTCTTATGTTTCCTTTTCTAGAGAAGTTTCTCTAGTATTTGTTATAAAGCTGGTTTGATTGTGCTGAATTCTCCTGACTTTTGTTTATCTGTAAAATTTTTTATTTCTCCTTTGAATCTGAATGAGATCCTTGCTGGATAGAGCAATCTTGGTTGCAGGTTTTCCCCCTTTTATCACTTTAAGTATACCCTGTTACCCGCTTCTGGCCTGACAAATTTCTGTTGAAAGATCAGCTGTTAGTCTTATGTGGATCCATCTGTATGTTATTTGTTTCTTTTTCTTTGCTCTTTTTAATATTTTTCTTTGTGTTTAATTTTTGTTAGTTTGATTAATATGTTTCTGAATAATATGTTTCAATTAATATGTTTGATTGGCTTATTTCTCTTTGGGTTTATTTTCTATGGGTCTCTTTGTCTGTCTGGACTTGGGTGGTTATTTCCTTTCCCATGTTAGGGAATTTTTTGACTATAATCTCAACAAGTATTTTCTCATGCCCTTTCTTTTTCCCTTCTTCTTCTGGAACCCTTTTACTCTTTGTAAGTGTGTAAGTTTCTTTGGCTAATTGACCCGGCCCACTGTCGTCACCTGCGCTTACTGTGCCGGCCTGCCGCCGCCGCCTGGACAGCACTAAGCACGGCTGAGAGCTACCCCAAGTCCGAAGTCAGGGACAGTGGCCCAGAGTGCCAGGCTGCAATGGCGCAGGAATGGCCGGGAGGAGCTACCCTGCATCCGAGGTCAGGGTGGCAGCTGGGAGGAGCTACCCAGCATCCAAGGCCAGTGGCGGCCAGGAGGAGACACCCCACGTCCAAGATCAGGGGCAGCGGGAGAAGCCACCTCGTGCTGGAGGCCAGGGGCGGTGACCCTGAGGAGCCACCCTGAGCCTCAGGCCAGGGGCAGCAGCTGGGAGGAGCCACCCACGCCGGAGGCCAGGGCCGGGGGCCGGGAGGAGCAACCCGAGGAGCAGTGGCTGAGCAGGCATAGGAGGGCCTAGAAGAGCTATCCCATGTTGAAGGTTAGAAACAGCAGCAGTAAGGAGATACTCCTCATCCAAGGTAAGGAGCAGCAGCTGTGCTTTGCTGGAGCGGCAGTGAAGAGATACCTCACGCCCAAGGTAAGAGAAACCCAAGTAAAATGGTAGGTGTTGCAAGAGGGCATTAGAGGGCGAACACACTGAAACCATACTCACAGAAAACTAGTCAATCTAATCACACTAGGACCACAGCCTTGTCTAACTCAATGAAACCAAGCTATGCCTGCAGGGCAACCCAAGATGGGCGGGTCATGGTGGAGAGTTCTGACAGAATGTAGTCCACTGGAGAAGGGAATGGCAAGCCACTTCAGTATTCTTGCCTTGAGAACCCCATGAACAGTAGGAAAAGGCAAAATGATAGGATACCGAAAGAGGAACTCCCCAGGTCATTCAGTTCAGTTCAGTTCAGTCGCTCACTCGTGTCCGACTCTACGACCCAGTGAATCTCAGCATGCCAGGCCTCCCTGTCCATCACCATTGCCCGGAGTTCACTCAGACTCATGTCCATCGAGTCCGTGATGCCATCCAGCCATCTCATCCTCTGTCGTCCCCTTCTCCTCCTGCCCCCAATCCCTCCCAGCATCAGAGTCTTTTCCAATGAGTCAACACTTCGCATGAGGTGGCCAAAGTACTGGAGTTTCAGCTTTAGCATCATTCCTTCCAAAGAAATCCCAGGGTTGATCTCCTTCAGAATGGACTGGTTTTATCTCCTTGCAGTCCAAGGGACTCTCAAGAGTCTTCTCCAACATCACAGTTCAAAAGCATCAATTCTTCAGCACTCAGCCTTCTTCACAGTCCAACTCTCACATCCATACATGACCACAGGAAAAACCATAGCCTTGATTAGACGGGCCTTAGTCGGCAAAGTAATGTCTCTACTTTTGAATATACTATCTAGGTTGGTCATAATTTTTCTTCCAAGGAGTACGTGTCTTTTAATTTCATGGTTGCAGTCACCATCTGCAGTGATTTTGGAGCCCAAAAAGATAAAGTCTGACACTGTTTCTACTGTTTCCCCATCTATTTCCCATGAAGTGATGGGACCAGATGCCATGATCTTCGTTTCCTGAATGTTGAGCTTTAAGCCAACTTTTTCACTCTCTTCTTACACTTTCATCAAGAGGCTTTTTAGCTCCTCTTCACTTTCTGCCATATGGGTGGTGTCATCTGCATATCTGAGGTTATTGATATTTCTCCCCAGGTCATTAAGTGCCCAATATGCTACTGGAGATCGGTGGAGAAATAACACCAGAAAGGATGAAGGGATGGAGCCAAAGCAAAACAATAACCAGTTGTGGATGTGACTGGTGATAGAAGCAAGATCTGATGCTGTAAAGAGCAATATTGCATAGAAACCTGGAATGTCAGGTCCATGAATAAAGGCAAATTGGAAGTGGTCAAACAAGAGATGGCAAGGGTGAACGTCAACATTCTAGGAATCAGCGAACTAAAATGGACTGGAATGGGTGAATTTAACTCAGATGACCATTATATCTACTACTGCGGGCAGGAATCCCTCAGAAGAAATGGAGTAGCCATCATGGTCAACAAAAGAGTCTGAAATGCAGTACTTGGATGCAATCTCAAAAACGACAGAATGATCTCTGTTCATCTCCAAGGCAAACCATTCAATATCATGGTAATCCAAGTCTATGCCCCAACCAGTAACACTGAAGAAACTGAAGTTGAATGGTTTTATGAAGACCTACAAGATTTTTTAGAACTAACACCCCAAAAAGATGTCCTTTTCCTTATAGGGGACTGGAATGCAAAAGTAGGAAGTTAAGAAACACCTGGAGTAACAGGAAAATTTGGCCTTGGAATGTGGAATGAAGCAGGGCAAAGACTAATAGAGTTTTGCCAAGAAAATGCACTGGTCATAGCAAACACCCTCTTCCAACAACACAAGAGAAGACTCTACATAAGGACATCACCAGATGGTCAACACTGAAATCAGATTGATTATATTCTTTGCAGCCAAAGATGGAGAAGCTCTATACAGTCAACAAAAACGAGACCAGGAACTGACTGTGGCTCAGATCATGAACTCCTTATTATCAAATTCAGACTCAAATTGAAGAAAATAGGGAAAACTGCTAGACCATTCAGGTATGACCTAAATCAAATCCCTTATGATTATACAGTGGAAGTGAGAAATAGATTTAAGGGCCTAGATATGATAGATAGAGTGCCTGATGAACTATGGAATGAGGTTCATGGCATTGTACAGGAGACAGGGATCAAGACCATCCCCATGGAAAAGAAATGCAAAAAAGCAAAATGGCTGTCTGGGGAGGCCTTACAAATAGCTGTGAAAAGAAGAGAGGCAAAAAGCAAAGGAGAAAAGGAAAGATATAAGCATCCAAATGCAGAGTTCCAAAGAAGAGCAAGAAGAGATAAGAAAGCCTTCTTCAGCGATCAATGCAAAGAAATAGAGGAAAACAACAGAATGGGAAAGACTAGAGATCTCTTCAAGAAAATTAGAGATACCAAGGGAACATTTCATGCAAAGATGGGCTCGATAAAGGACAGAAATGGTCTGGACCTAACAGAAGCAGAAGATATTAAGAAGAGGTGGCAAGAATACACAGAAGAATTGTACA